>NC_056728.1:620719282-620769282 GCF_019279795.1 Protopterus annectens | reverse complement strand
TGTCTCACTGCCGACATTGGATTGGCCATGCTACTTCCTGATCTGAATCCAAACTGCTCATGTCCTCTCTTACTTTCTGTTTACTTGTCTATCACTCATCCTTTCCTGCACTTTCTTGAAGTGTGGCAGGAGTTTACTACCTCTACTCTGCCTGCAGTTGTGAGTGTGTAAGGTAATGAAAAAGAAGCCAGCATCATTAGGGAACTTGATATGAGATCATATAACAAAGGACAGGGTAGCAAAATTACAATCTCTTGCATCACCATACATGCTTAGACTGCAGTTATATCTACCCTAATCTATGAATAACAGCAAATTGGTTGAGCTTCACATAAAAAATTGCATGAACACAAGAATTCAAATGACATCTCAGTCTTCCACTGCATAGGCTAATTGTCTGTGGCTGCAAGTTGTCTGTATCATGCAAACCAAGTGTTTAATAAACTTCAAGATACAAAGTATTCTCATCATGGACTACTGTGACAACTGTACCTAATTAGGCTAATGGGGACTAATGTCCCCAAGAAGCTTAATGTGTATAACTGTAGAGCACATATGCATATAAATATCAGGAAGTCACAGTTAAACACTCATGATGTTCATCGTGTTACCCTGCTGCAGTCATCACACTTGGGTTATCCTGTCATCAGGCAGTCCCGCAGTCTGCTGGAATTCCAAAGTCTTGGTCCGGCGTCGGTTGCTGTCGCTTCTTCCCTGACGTCAGTGCGCCAGGGGTATATATAATGCATCTGACACCATTTTCTTCAGTCTTTCTTGCCGCACGGTGCCCGAAGCAGAAGCAGTTCGCAAGTGCCGGTCGGCCGACTACTGAGATTTTCGAATTCGAATTTCAGACTGAAGTCTTCTATAAAGCTAAGTACCCGTTGAAACTTTTCTTGCCTCAGACCGATGTCAGAAAAAGTTAACAATTGTATTTCTTGTGGGAAGCAAATACCTCATAAGGATTTTCATTCTTATTGCATACCTTGCCTAGGCCCAGACCATCACTAGTTGTCGTTTTTGTGCTAGGTTTAATAAGCGTACTATTAAAAGACGCTTTGATTTCGCACGACACTACTTCGGTAGGAAATTTAACTACACCATGCCGTCGGAGCAACCAACTACCGGCGTGCACAAAAAACGCAAGGATAATGACAGACAGCCCAGGCCTAAGCCAGATTCTGAGGCCTCGGCTGGTCCGGTCTCTGGTCCTCAGTGAGGCTCCGACGCAGCCCCTGACTACCGCAGATCTGGAACCCGAGACCGCTTAGGAAATTTTGGCGGAATGTATCAGGCCGACGCAGCCATTTAGTTTAGGCCCTACCGACGACATTGCTGAAAAAGATGTTGGTGCTGCAGAAACGCCATCTGTTTCTGAAGGCGTTTTCAGACTGACGACGCTCACCATTAAAACGTATTCTAAGACAAAGACTCCTATTAAATCTAAAAAGACTGCAATTCAGTCCCGTGTTCAAGGCCCCATGCCTAAGAAACAGATGCTCAAAATGGCTGAAGATTTGATCACTTTAATCAGCGGTTCCCAGCCCCCTCCTAACAAAAGGCCTAGACAAGAGGAAGATTATGCATCCTCTGAACAAGTGCCATTTCTTCAGACTCCTCTGAGGACCAAGATTACTCCTTCTCCCCTTATGAAGATTCTGATGCTGAGGATTCCATTCCCTCAGCTTCTCCTCCTGAAGACTACTCCTTTGGGGAAACCTTACACACTATGAGGGAACATTTTCACTGGGAAGGTCAGGACTACTCTGACTCGAAGAAAAGTCTCAGAGAGTTTCTTTTACTCCCCCAACACAGACCGCTTGCCATCCCACCAGTTTTAGACATTGTGGATGATGTTTACTTAGAATCCAGTTTTAACCCTGATTCTCTACCTCCTGCTCCGGCTAAGCCTGACAGATATTATAGAGTGCCTGATTCCCACAAATTTCTTTACAAAAGCCCTGTTGCTGACCCAGAGACAATCTCCCAGGGTCCCAAGGGGGCTAAGGCTTCTATGGCTAAAAATCCTTTACCTTCTGAGAGTGATTCCAGAGCACTAGACAGGTGGGGGAAAAAGGTTTGCAATTTAGCCACTCTAGCTATGAGGGCACTAAATTGCCAATTTCACATCCTTAAGTATCAGCAATTTCTAATCTCTCAGTTAAAGCAAAGAATGACCACTCTCCCTCAACAATCTGAATTGAAAGAAATGCAGGATCTGTTGCATGCCACTGAACAGGTGGGCAAACATACTTTACAATGTGGGTTTGATTCTTTGGAGGCCTCCTGCAGAGCAACTGTCACTGGGTCTGTTATACGTAGGCATGCTTGGTTAAAGGAACCAACTCTACCTGATCATGTTAAAGCAAAACTTCTAGATGCTCCCTTACAGCAGGATGTTCTTTTTGGAGTTAAAGCAGAAGAAGTCTTAAAGAAAATGGAGGATAAGGCAAAATCTATGCAGACAGTCAAAGATTTCCTACAGGTACAGCCCCCTCGCTTCAGCAGAAACTGGCCAACAAAAAATTGGTCCTTTCCAGTTACTGACAGACCACAGAGGGGTAAATACAGACGCCCAAGGGGCAGAGGACAACCACAAGCCCAGTACAAACCTCGCCAGTGGGGCACTACAACACAGAAGGGAGGAGAAGACGGGTCCCAATCTACCAGAAGGAAAACTCAATGACTTTCTCCTCATCTGGCCAAGCAACACTCTCTTGGCAGCCCCCTTGGGAGGAAAACTTGCACTTTTTTCAGACAACTGGCACATTGTCACAAAGGACAAATGGGTCCTAGACATAATTTTACGAGGATGCAGATTCCATTTTCACACCTTGCCAATGAAAAGAGGAATGCCAAACCTGCCACAAAATCAATGGGCAGAGGCACAAAAACAAATTACAGCTCTCATGGACATGAGAGCCATTCAACTGGTACCTACTCGAGAGCAAGGCCAAGGATTTTACTCAAGACTCTTTCTAATGCCCAGGAAGGACAATGCCTGGAGACCAATTCTGGACCTTTCAATTCTAAACACTTACTTACAAGTACCCAAATTCAAGATGCTAACACTACAGCAGCTACTTCCCATGTTGGGCAAGGAAGCATGGCTAGTAACGTTGGACCTCAAGGAGGCATACCTGCATGTCCCTATCAGACAAAGTTGCAGAAGATACCTCCATTTCGTTGCAGGTTCAACCCATTACCAATTCTCTGCACTGCCCTTTGGCTTATCTACTGCGCCCAGAGTCTTCACAAAATGCCTGGCACCAGTAATTGCATACTGCAGACAAAGAGGAATTCAAATATACCCATACCTGGACGACTGCCTCATCCAAGCAGAAAGCAAGGACATTCTATTACATCATCTGGCTTTTGCGAAACATCTACTAAATTGCCTGGGGTACACAGTAAACGAAAAGAAGTCAAAACTAGTACCCTCACAAAATATGACATTCCTGGGTGCCAGCTTGAATACAACGGCCCAGAAGGCTTATCTGACGCCAGACAAACAACTACAACTGACTCAATATTTGAAAACAATGGCAACAAAGGCCCAGTTAACTGCAAGAAAAATTCTGCAGGCCTTGGGCTTCATGGCATCTTGCATACTACTAATACCATTTGCAAAGCTGCATATGAGGAAATTACAGTGGTACCTAAAAAGCGTATGGTCTCAACACAGCCACAGCTTGGACACAGTGATATCTCTCATTCCCTGCCTACAACAGGAGTTTCTGTGTTGGTCACAGGCATGTCACCTCAACAAGGGTCAGCCTTTCACCTTGCCCCCAGCCAGGCAGACTATCACAACAGATGCATCAGATTACGCCTGGGGGGCTCACATGGCAGGACAGTGGGTTCAAGGCATATTGACTGCAGATCAAAGGAATCTGCACATCAATCAAAAAGAGATGCTAGCTGTACAGAAAGCTCTGACAGCCTTCAGGGATCTATTACATCCAGGATAACTGACCATCAAGACGGACAACACCACAGTAATGTGGTACATAAACAAACAAGGGGGTACTCACTCCTACCCTCTGTGCAGGCAAGCAATGACTTTATGGAACACAGCTCTGACTTACCAAGTTCAGTTACAAGCTCAATTCCTGCCAGGACAGAAGAATACATTGGCAGACGACCTCAGCAGAAACATCATGGATCCCCACGAGTGGAAACTAGATCCACAAGTATTTACAATGGTATCTCAAAAATGGGGCCTTCCAGACATAGACCTGTTTGCCAGCCCTCAAAACTATCAACTAACAAAATTTTGTACAAGGGCACTTCACCATCAAGTTTGGAAAGTGGACGCACTCTCTTTCAGTTGGAAAAACCTGACAGTGTATGCCTTCCCTCCATTGCCTCTCCCCACAAAGGTACTTCTGAAAGTCAAAAAGGAGAGACCACGACTGATTCTCATAGCCCCAGACTGGACACGCCAGCACTGGTACCCGCTATTGAGGAATATGGCCCACGGCCCACCATGGATATTACCACAAATTTCCCATTTACTCACACAACAAAACAATCAGATTCTTCACAGCCAGCTCAAAACCTTAAATCTGGCTGCATGGCAAATCAACTAAGCATCCAACCAGCTCCTCTTTCCCAAGCAGTTATGGATGTTATTCTGGAAGCTAGGAGGCCAAGCACCAGGAAGGCTTATTCGGACAAATGGAAAAGGTTTTGTGCCTGGAACCAAGCTAAAGGCCAAGACACAATTCAGCCTCACATGCCTCACATTCTACAGTATTTAACTGAGATGTTGCACAAAGGACTTTCTTTCTCCCCCATTAAAATCCATCCTTCAGCAATTTCGGCCCACTACAACACGGATCCACCCTTATTTTCGCATCCACTTCTGAGGCAGTTCCTCAGAGGGGCAAAAAACATTAGACCACCCAGGAGAGCACCTACATCAACATGGGACCTCAATTTTGTTCTGGAAAAACTAATGCTACCTCCCTTTGAACCAGCTTTCTCTGCAGATCTTCAGTTCCTGTCATGGAAGACTGCTCTGCTGCTAGCAATAACTTCAGCTAGAAGAGTCTCAGAGCTACAGGCACTAATGGCAGTGGAACCTTTCCTCATTTTTCATCAAGACACAGTTTCTCTACGAACTAATCTTTCCTTTATGCCTAAGGTGGTTTCCAGTGTGGCTTTAAATCAAACCATCCACTTACCCACCTTCTCCCAAATCCACAGAACAAAGGTGAGAGACTCCTGCATTCCTTGGACATTCACAGGCAACTTCGTTACTACTTGGACAAAACTAAGCCTTTCAGAAAATCTGACCAGCTCTTTGTATCCTATGCTACAGCTTCTCAAGGGAAGGCTATATCAAAGCAAACCATTTCCAAATGGATAGGTCATTGCATACATTTTTGCTATACCCATCATGGAAAACCAGTTCCTGCTACCATTAGGCCCCATTCTACCAGGGCAACAGCTACTTCTACAGCCTGTCTCAGGGCGGTTCCAACCAAGGAGATTTTGGAAGCTGCAACTTGGAGTTCAGTACACCCCTTTACCAAACACTATCACTTACCACTTTACTCTAAGACCAGGGCGGGCTTCGCCACTGCAGTTCTGCAGGGCCTTCTAGCCTCCTCTAACCCTCTATGATACCTCCACCCATCCTTAGCTTTGGGATTCAACCCAAGTGTGATGACTGCAGCAGGGTAACACGATGAACATAGTACAGTTTTGTACCTACCATAAATGCAAATGTTCGAGTGTACACCCTGCTGCAGTCCAGGTTACCCTCCCTCCATCCCCTCTGACCTACTGGCTAAATCTCTTCTATACCTTCCTGATGTATTTGCTTATAGCTGAAGGGATTTTGTGTTTGTGCAAGTTTACTCAATTTGGTACTAATTACTGACCACCTTTTTGGGGGCACCCGACATCTGGGGCAAGAAAAACTGAAGAAAATGGCGTTGGTTGCATTATATATACCCCTGGCGCACTGACGTCAGGGAAGAAGTGACAGCAACCGACGCCAGACCAAAACTTTGGAATTCCAGCCGACTGCGGGACCGCGTGACGACAGGATAACCCAAGTGTGATGACTGCAGCAGGGTGTACACTCGAATATCTACATTTATTAGGTACAAAACTGTACTTTCCTGGACCTTTAACCTCAAACAAGACTAGACTAATCTAAAAGTCCACAAAGTACAAATGCATACACGCACGTACAAACATATAGTCAGATAAATCTATACCATCAAGAAACAAACTGACCAACCATGATGTCTTCAGGTAAAACAAACAGAACTGAAATAAAAATAAATCAAAAATGGTGGACGATCCCAACTAGGAGTAAATAACCACCCCAACGGAAGTTACAATAGGAAATTTTTGAAATAAATAAATGTATAAAATGTTAAAACCCCTGTTTAGTAAAAAAAAAAAAAAAGAAGACACAAAATGCATAATTTGTACCCATTTATTCCTCAGCATGCACCAACAGAACAGGAGCTGAAACCACTGACTTATCACAGCCTTACACTCTGTCATAAATAAAACGTTGTACTTACCTGAATAGTCAGCACCTAACTGGTGTATGTATGGTTCACACAGTCTTCTGGTAGTGGTCTTCCTCTACAAAGATGACAATTTTAAAATAATTCCTTCAAAAAATTAGCCATGTATTTGTAACAAGGCATGGCTCAACAGGACTGTTTCTCCTTTTACAAGAGAAAAGATTGCAAGAAAGTCTACATCAGCTTTCCACTCTGACTGTGTTCTGAACTGAGCCAAAAATCCTGCAGAAGTTCAAAGCATGTCATGCCTCCTACAGAGCCATACCCCACCACTAATGGCTCCTGTTCCACTTTTCATAACTTGAAATTACAATCCCTTAATTATGACGTATTGACAGAATGGGAGTCTGTCAGACCTGAAGAATGAACCTGTCTCCACCACCTTGTTAATGTGAATGGGGACATTTTCACCTCTTTTCATTGTCTCATTGAGATGCAGAGATGTTTTTACTTGCCTTCACACTTACTGTGGTATTGTCTTTGCCACAGAAGTTTTGTTTCAACAGAAGATTCAAATGATTACTGAACTCCAACATTTAGCTAAGAATAATGAGATCAAGTTTATAGTAAATATCTTAAAAATTCAATTACTATGACCTTACCACATAGTGTAACATTTCATGAAAATCCTTATAGTAATTACACAATGCTTGTCAAAATGTAGGTGATGATATAATTCATGAAAATTGTGAAAAGCGTGTGAAGCCTGAGATGAAAGCTGACGGTTTAAATCCCTGTTTAAGGCAATGCTGACACAGACTGACTACTTCAGAATACTTTTCAAATTATCATATTTTACTAGGATCCATGCAGATTTTTTTTTTATTTTCAGTTTGATTACCGGGGAAGTCCACTACAGATGACCGTATGGTCGCTGTCCCTCACTAGCACATGGCAAGTGATACAAAAAATCATTCTTCTACAGTAACTGAGGCATTCTGAACTAGATTGTGTGACCACTTTAGCTGTGACCTAGTAGTTGAGTAAAAGTATGCATGCAAAATAATTGATTAATACTGCTCTGCATTCCAGAGTCACCTACTGTAAATTAGGAAGGTTTGTGCCATGAAATATTTTTTATTTATTTATTTTGACATTTGTTGACTAGATTAGCCTGACTGGGCAGGTGCCTTTTTTCATCAGAGACCTAAGGAGAAAAGCTCCATAAATATGCAATCATGATACATTCAGAGGAATACCATAGGTCACAGTACAATTACTATCTATACAAATTACAATACAATTATTTATACAGTTATAACAGAATGGAGTCATTACACATTTTGAAGGATTCAGATAATACATAAGGGTAAATAGTTGCTTTCAATACAGAAAGATCACAATACATTTATAGTAGAATAAAGGGTACTTTAAACATTTTGAAGGGTTCAGGTAAAGCATATGAGTAAACAGTTAGCTTCTATACAGAGAATACAAATAGTGTGAGGTTGTGACAACAAGATCAACATGGAATGCAAACATTGCGAAGTTATGACAATAAGATCAACATGGAAAATGAGAAACTATCAGAAATGGAGGAGAAAGAGACAATATGACCTATTTTGTGGAAAAATAGGTGGGAGGAATAAAAAGAAATCGGGCATGGAGTACAGAGGAGGTAGATTAGGTTGGGTCAGTACATGAACAGGTCCAGGAGTTTAATATAGTTTCTTTAAGTGTTTTTTTGTAACAAATAGTGTCAGGAATCAGTCTAACATGTAGGGGCAGTTTATTCCAGGCTTTGGCTACTAAGTGATTATAGAGAAGTTTGCCAATTTTTTTACTGAGTTTATATATCTCAAGGAGGTGTTGATCAGAGCTGCAGAGAGTCTGTGTAGGAGTGCAAAGGGAAAGAACCATAGCCGGAGCTGGACAAGAATTAGATCAATTAAGGATACTGTGAAACAGATGTAGTTGAGACAGAAGGAGTTGTTGTTGCAATCCAGGCCACTGAAGGTTTTTAGGGATAGGCAATGGTGTGAGTGATGGGGTTAATTTGCTGCAAATCAAGCAATATTACTATAGGTAAGTTCCAGTTTATTCAAGAGATTAGCTTGCAAGTTGGTGAGAATTGCGGCGAGGTATAAGAGGGTGGGTAGGAGGTATGCCTGTGAGAGCATAAAACTAACTAGTATGTCAGCAGTAATTAAGCCGTGTCAGCAAACTACCACACAACATATGAAACACCTACAAAGTGGAAACTTTAAATGCCCACAGTGTAGCCTGTTGCAAAATGGTATGCAACTGAGGGGAAGATGCAGGTTCTGTATTTTGCCAGAGGACAAAAATGGCTGCTGGATAACGTCATTCTCCACATTCTATCAGACGTTGATAATAACTGGAAATGATGAAGAATTTGGTTTACTAAGTCAATGTCTGGCTGCTTGGTAGAGTGACAATCACAGCTGAGTCACATGCCAAACTATGGCTTGTCGGCTTAGAGGTATGATTCTTACTTTGAATTTGAGAGGTGGCAAGTTCATATCCCAGACAAGTCCAGCGTTTTACCTAGCCTTGATGAATCTGTTGCTCATGCGCAAAACAAACAGCACTAGAAACACTAGATTTGGGGATCTGAACTTCTCTTGTAACATAAACAGAATGTACTGGGATAGACAAATATGTGTCCCAAAGGATTCCCACACTATGGAATAGGCTCCACAACCATGTTCAAACAAAACCTTGACTGGTACTATGGAACTTACAGCCCTCTTAGATAGCATGGCTTGTATAGGTGTTGGGATGTATTTTTCACAAATCACATATAGAAAGGAGAGTAAGGTCACAGTGAATGAAAAGCTATTCTGGGTAAATACATGAATAAACGTCCCCTTTTAAAAATGGAAATCTGTAGAGAATCCAAGCCTAATTTTGGCCAGATATGTGTTATCTGCACAGGGTGGTGAACACTTGTCAAGATCAGGGAAGAGAATGTTTGCAGCAGATATTTTGCAGTGTTTGACAAACATAAGACAGGATTGTTGCCAAGTCATAACATTAACAATTTACAGATAACCACCATCAGAGATCCATCAAATGTTGCTTATGTTAGGAGCATTAGTAATACAGATTTTTTTTATTGGAAAATTTGCTATGTACCCACAAGATTGATATTGCTATTGTTTGTGAAATATGGTTAAAGAACAATGACTGGAAACCAGTTATGTCAGGGTATAAATGTTTTTATTATAACATTTTAACAAAAAAATCAGAGATTAAGGTGTTGTGATGGGGATTAAAGATTGTTATGAAACTTGTGACTATTACATGTTCACTAATAACACCAATACTGTAGATTGTGTAACTGTGACAATAAAGACAACCCTGTAACATATAACAATTACTGGAATGTACAGACCTCCAAAGTCAAGTGCTAATGACCTATAGGGATTCATAAATTTCTTGCATAACATGCAGGATGGAAGAATAATAGTGGCTGGGGACTTTACCAAAAAGGGACTGGAACAATAATTGATTCAACAACATTAGTAAGGAGGTGCCTCAGGGATTGGTTCTGGGACCACTTCTTTTTGGCATTTACTTCTCTGAAGTCAAGGCCAATGTCAGTGACCACCTGCTGATTAAATGTGCAGATGATTGCAAATTAGAAGCTGTCACTGACTCCTCCACTGACAAAAATGCTCTCCTGGAAGGACTGACAGATACAAGTAACTTGTGTCAGAGCCATGGACTAAAACTAAATGCCAAGAAATGCATAATAATATTTTTGGGAAATCATCAACCTCTGGTAACTATCATGTTGATAACACACCCCTAAGACTTGAACCAGTAGTCAGGGACTTGGAGATACACATAGACAACATTCTAGCCTTTGACCATCATATGTGTCTATGGTAGTGAGGAAATCATTCTATGTTGTACAACTTATAAACAAAGGTATGGCATCTAGGTCCAAGAAAGTCATTATTCCACTGTATTTGGCATTCATCAGACCTATCATTGAGTGCAGTGTCCCCTTTGGTATGTACCTAACCAGGTATATCCAACAAATGGAATGTCCACAGAGGTTCTTCACTAAATGAATACAAGATATTAGTAATATGTTCTATACAGACTGCCTCAAGGCCCAATCATTGCATTCTGTCTTCTACAGACTAATGGGGGAAGATCTGTGCCTGCCTTACAAGGCATTGTCAGAACCCACTTTGATGGACCTCCTCCATATCCACAAAACAAACAGTACCAGAATTACCCTTTCTAAAAAGACTTAAACCTTGCCTGTGATATAAACAGGACCTGCTGGAGAGACAGGTATGTATCCCAGATACTACCCCATCTATGGAACAGGCTCCCCATCCATGTGAAGCAGAGTTCCTCCTTAACCCAATTCAAGCCTAATGTAGACAACTAGGATAGGGAACACGAAATTCATCCCTGGTTTGGCAACTATGTCTCGAACATGGGCAGCCTGTAAATAGTTCATCTCTCAAGCCCCAGTTTACAATTATCAAGGGTATGAGCCATTCTATGTTGTACAACTTATAAATAAAGATATGGCATCTAGGTCCAGGAAAGTCATTATTCCACTGTATTTGGCATTCATTAGACCTATCACTGACTGCAATGTCCCCTTTGGTATGTACCTTTGGTATGTACCTAACCAGGCATATCCAACAAATGGAATGTCCACAGAGGTTCTTCACTAAATGAATACAAGACATTAGTAATATGTCCTATACAGACTGCCTCAAGACCCAATCACTGCATTCTGTCTCCTACAGACTAATGGGGGGAGATCGGTACCTGCCATACAAGGCATTGTCAGACCCCACTTTGATGGACCACTTCCATATCCGTAGAACAAACAGCATCAGAATTACCCATTCTAAAGACTTAAAACCTTGTCTGTGATATAAATAGGACCTGCTGGAGAGACAGTTATGTATCCCAAAGACTATGTCTATTATAGAACAAGCTCCCATCCATGTGAAGCAGAGTTCCTTCTTAACCCAGTTCAAGCCTAACTTGGACAGTTAGGATGGGGAACAGGAAATTTATCCCTGGTTTGGCAACTATGTCTCTAATGGATGTGGGCAGCCTGTAAATGATTCATCTCCCAAGCCCCAGTTTGCACTTATCAAGGGTATAGGTTCATGGGTTCACTTCAATTCACTGAACTTTCAATTCACTGACTTTCATTTCACTGACACCATTTCACTGAAATTCATTTCACTGAAACTTCATTTCACTGAAAGTTCATTTCACTGACAACTATTATTAGCAATAAAATGGAATATTCCCCCTTCCCCCCTGTAGTGCGACCCTGGAGTTAGAATATATAGTTAGGGGGGGTGGGGGGCAGAGCCCCCCACTTCATTTCATATGATTTTCTTACGTTTTGATATAATATTGCTTAGTAAAAGAAAAGTAAGTAGGGGGCTGCGCCCCCACACCCCCCGATGTGGGGGGTCTGCCCCACACCCTAACTATATATTCTAACTCCAGGGCACTACAGTGGGAAGGGGCATATTCCATTTACTTTGTAATAATACTTGTCAGTGAAATGAACTTTCAGTGAAATGAAGTTTCAGTGAAATGAATTTCAGTGAAATGGTGTCAGTGAAATGAAAGTCAGTGAATTGAAAGTTCAGTGAATTGAAGTGAACCCAGGTTCATAGATAGGTACTAGGCTATCTGCCCAAGGGCATTTATAAGCCTAGACAGAGTGTGTCGGCTTTCGCCACCCCATTGATTAATTAACTGATCCTCTGTCAAGCAGAGCCAATGAAGTGTTCCCAGGGGTGTATTTTCTGTTACCCATCCACTCGTTGAGGTTTCTCTTGAAGAGTGTTTGTTAGTGAGGGGCTCTGCCTGATGTAATTTGGAATTTTGTTCCAAAGCATGGGGAGTCTCTGTGACAGAAATCTATCCCTCCAGCATGTTCCGTTTATTGTTGTGGCGAGGTTTAGCTCACTAGAGCTCGTGGCTTGTAGTGACTTGGATTTCTTTAGGTGGAGCATGTCCATCAGTTCTGAGTTGGACATGGCTTTGTAAGTCAGGCAAGAGCACCTCTGAGTAAGCGATATGCCACTGGAGTACAGCCAGAGTTTTTTCAGTCGGGCTGCATAGGACATATGTTTGAGGCCAGTAATTCTCTTGGTGAGGTACTTTTGTGGTTCTTTCCAGCTGTTGGAAGTGTCTTGTGAGGTACGGTCAGTACAAAGGATAGAACTTAACTTTTTTGCCTAAATAAAAGCTTATTCTTGTAGCAATTTAGTTGCTTATTCTGTTTCTTATAACATTTAGGTATTTTAGATACAGAATAAATATGTCCTACAATCTCAGGACATTTACCATTTTTAATATTTTTTTATCAGGACACAACTACCCAAAGAGGGACTGTCCCTTGCAAAGTGGGACAGGTGGTAACCCTAAACCAGGAGCTGCCCGGTGCTTGTTGATGACGCCAGAGATTTTGAGGAATTTTGCTTGCAACTGAAGCCATCCTTGGCAAGAAAAATAACAAGCATTATTTTGTACTTTTACTACCTGTTATCACTGCAGTATTGAGGATTCCTGTGCTATTTATTAATTTTCTTGCACTTGCTTAGATTTTAACTTTCATTTTCCACTGCTGTAAGAACTGCTGTTCTAAAATGTAAGTGCTGTAAATACAGTGTATCTGTTTTAGTCGGTATTTTAGGCATCCATTTTGTGGTTCCCTATCGCATGGGCTTCAAACCAGCCAATTTTACATTAAGAAGGTTAAATTCTGCATTCTTATGGCAGGGGTGGGCTGATTTCACCTATCTGGGCTGGTAGAAAGCTTATTGTGTACTTATTTGACTGGCCTGTGGGCAAACCTAGTTTAAAAGTTGCGTTTTCAACTTGTATATAAAACTAACCTTTGAGTGACGCTGCACTTCATGGTGTCTTATATAGTCAAAAGCACCTAGAAGTTCTATTTTTTCCCTATAAGAACTGTCTCTGAAATTTCCCATAATCTCTAGCTGCTCAAGGAGCAACTGGTTTGTGCACTGAGCAGCATCACCACATCAGTAGCTATAGCTTACACTACTTAAAGCAGCCAAACCTTCTCTAGTTGCAAACACCCCTCATTCTATTTCCTTATAAAACACACAATATGGTCCAGCAATCATGGATATGCACTTTCCTGCTATTTCTGCAGCAAGCTATGTGGACATGAGCATCCCGAGGCAATGTAGCAATTGCCTCATAAATACTGACAATCAGTTAAACCTGGAGCAGACAAATACAGTATGTGAGAAATGTAGTTACACAATGCCACTGGAGGCATGATTATCACATACACACAAAAAAACTGCCAAGCAGGTTGTCAGTGACACACGAGAGTGCACACACACACACACACACACACACACACACACACACACACACACACACACACACACACACACACACAACACTGACCCACATATGCAGAGGTGCTTACCTGTAACCTACCCAAACTGCAAAGGCCACCCAGATGCTGTCCTCAGCAACTCCACATGCACATAAACAAGACAACTCCCACCATAACGCCTAAAACTATTCCGCATAATGTCTCAGCTGTTCAGCTCATAAGGTGAAACACCTTACGACCCAATATTCTGGTCATGGGAGTCTTCACTGTGAGACACACTGATGTCATTATCCCCGAGCTGAATAAGGAAAAGGTCACAGTTAGTTGTCTGTCAGGGGCCAGGATTCACCAGATTATGCAAACACTCAGGTCACTAAACCACAAGTACCAGTGTGACTTAGTCAGTGTATGTGGGCATTAATGACCTGAGATGTACCTCCCTGGACTATATGATGAGAGACAAGACTGAACTCTGAGAATATGTGTTGCAGGTGGGTATGAGCCTAGCATTGAGCCGCATTCTACCTTCTCCAAGGATGATTCCACCATACCAACAGAAATTGATTGATTTAAATAATTGCCTTAGCTGCTGGGGGTCCAATATTTGTCAGCTTGAGAGAACATGCTAGACAGACTATGCTGCTTTGCAAGGACTGGCCTGCAGTTCTCACCACCATGCTTTTGGATATTGGCCAAATCATTATCCACCCCAAACTACCTTTTGTAGGCATTGTCAAACAGATAAACCTTCCAACTTAACAAAATCTACTTATGGTAAGCTGAAGTTTTTACTACTCAGTGCTAGGAGTCTCAACAAGAACTACACTCCCTGTAAGCACTCCCCCCACCCCCAATGAGAATGATGGTATCTGTGCAATTATTGAAACATGGTTCAAAGCCAAGAAAAGCACCCTGGTAGTACAGCGGCTTAGTGCCTTCTATACATTCAGACTAGCCACTGCACATGAAAGGACAAAAGGTAGAGGTGTATCAAACTACATAAAAGATGAGCACACCTCAAGAATAGTCAAATAATATGACACACTTCAGCTCCTCCATGTCCAACTAACATTAGGTAAAATCCCTTACCATATCCTTGCTATCTCCAGAAAAAAAAAATACTTCATTGCTGAATGTACTATAATCTCTTAACATTCAGCCCAACACCGTACTCATTGCTGATCTATGCTACCCCTTCATTAACTGGAAAGGTTACATGGCCACTAACATGCAGACTCAAAGATTTCCAGACTTTGTCCTCACTAATTAGATCAGATCACAAAGCAGTCTACTTTGAAATAAATATAAACCTAAACCCCATCTAGCCCTAGAACTTTCAAAAACTTTTCTAAGGCTAACAACCTCCTATTAAGTGATGGCATGCCTAATTTTCTATCTCCCCCAAACTCAGAAAATATGGACACCTGTGAGGAGGAGGTGTACACAAGTTTTGTCCAACCATATAAGCAGCTGTATAGAAATGGCAACAACAGACCAAAATAAACCTAAGTTAAACTTCAAAAACAAACCACCCTGGTGGACCCCTGTTATAAATAGGTTGTACAACAAAAGAAAGAAAAAAAATCCTGTTCAGAAGTAGAAGAAGATGTGCACAACAGGGCAAAGGTTCTCTCATTAGTCCAAAACAAGCAACTTATTGGACTAGTCAAGTCTTGAAAAACCAGCTTTGAGGAAAAAATAGCCTCCCAAGCAAGGGAGAACTATAAGGCATTTTTTAGTTATATCTACAATTTTAAGGGTGACACCCAACAATGTGCAGAGTTAGTTACAGATGTCACCACCTATACCCAGCCAGAAGATATAGCAAATCAGCTGACCAATAACTTCAGCAGAAATTTCACCTCCCCATCATGTTTGGTTGCTCCCAAGGAAATACCCTCTACCAGTTATCAGAATAATGTCCTCAGTAGCTAGGTTTAAAATGGCCCACAAGGGCAGTTAGCCTAGTACTAATCTATAATCATATAAATCTATAAACCTCTAGACTGTGGGATATTTTGTTCTTTGATCTTGGGCCGTGGCTGAAAAGGCTCAGTAGCCCAGTCCACTTACCCAGTGAACAAATAGTAAATACATTAAACTTTGATATTCATAGCACCTAAGTAAAGATCTTGGTAATTGTAATACTCAATATTTTTTCTAAAGGATGCATACACTTTTCTGTTTTGGGTACAGAAAAGGTTATGTAAGTCAGCCATCCATTTGAACAGTTTATTAGGAATATTTAATCAAATATATTCCAAATAATCACCTCCACACTCCAGACTCACTGGCCAATAACAGAGTGACTTTCACACTTCAAAATTTTTAGACTTCCACCATTAGAAAGCTATTACTTAAGCTAAAGCAAACAGCCTTAGCTACTGATAACTTACCAGCTGAATATTTAAAATTGGTAGTAGATGCCCTGGCAGTCCCCCCATCCCCATACTAATTAAATGTTATACAATTGAAAACTATGCTTAGAAAGTCTGGAAAACATATTATCCCAATTAATAAAGATGGTAACTCAAGCACCGCTTTTGAAAATTCTGAAAAAGGTATCCACATACAACCAGTTAACTACCTTAATATTTATAACCATCTATCCAAAATGAACACAGCTTTCATTCCTTCATGGCACTACAACTGCCTTATTTATGTTTACAAATAATAATCAAAAGAGAACTAAAGGTAACCTAGATTTGTCTGTGTTCATTCATCTATCTAAAGCCTTTGACACAGTCTCACATCCAAAACGCATTCTAGATGTCTTATTCCTTATGTGGGAAATGGATGTAAGATGACATGACAATAAATAACAGGGTAACAAAATAATATTTCCCTACATCATTACCAGACAAATTAAGGTTGCAGTTATGATATTCATTCATGTGGACATATCTGTGAAGTTCTGCATACAAACATCATAAACACAAGACAGCAGCCAACAACTGTGTCTTCCACTGCTTACGTTGATCATCTCTGATTCCATCTTTGCGTGCCCATGTAATTGAAGAGTTTGAGAAACCCTGAGACCTGAAGGAGGCACCTCTGTGCATACCTCTCAACTGCCCCTGATTTTCTGGGATGTCCCTAATTTTGACTCCGATTTTAGCTCTGCCCCTTTTAATCCCTCCAAAATTTGGAGACTTTTAGAGAAAAGATGGAGAATTACACTTAATATATAATGAGAATAATTACAGTTATAGACTACTTTTACTTCAGAAAATGTCTATTAATTCACATTCTCATATTCTGTCAATGGCTCAAGTTAATAGAAAGAGTATTTTAAAAGTGTCCCTAATTCTGTTGAGAGTTGGCTGTGATTTATTGAGAGCTATACCTCTGTGTAACTAAGCTGAGACTGGTAAATGCTAATGATTTTAGATTATGCAACTAGGTACCTAAGTGTCCCAGGTGACAAGTCCTTGTACATGACTGGCCTCCGTGATCAGTTGCCTACCATTGCTTCTATGTTGGTATGGGCTGCACAAATGTTAAGAACCTTCCATTCCCTCCTGCTGACCAAACTCTCTAACCTACACCTTTCACCCTCTTGCATCAACTGATTTTCCAGTTACCTTTCCAACAGGCAACAATCTGTCAAATGGAAGAAATCTACCTCCTCTTTCCTCAACACTGACACTGGTGTACCCCAAGGTTCCATATTAGGTCCCTTACTGTTCAACATCTTGATTAATGACTTCCACCACAATATCCCAAATGCTAAAATAGTCCAATATGCAGACGATTCAACTATTATCTGTGCTTCAAACTCCATTCCCTCTGTTATAAAACTAACTCAAGATGCCTTCTCAACCACTGAAAAATGGATGCATGATAACCATCTAGCTCTCAATCCATCAAAAACCAAACTCATGTTATTCACCCCATCCGAAAGCATAACTATCAACATAAATTCCTTCCTCATAACCAGTCAAAACAACACATCCCTAGAAATTGTTTCCAGTGCTAAACTGTTAGGAGCTCTTATCGATAATCAGCTTACATTTGATTCCCATATACAAACAAACATTAAAAAAACACATCAGAAACTCGGTATGTTCTACCTCCATATTCGCTTCCTCTCCCCATCCACTAGATTCCTCCTGTCTACCACATACCTCATCCCTTGTCTCCTTTATGGTGCCCCACTCTTAACCAACCTAAAATCCTCTATCAAAACAAAACTCTTCTCCTGCTACAACAAAATCTATAAATTCACCACTGGGCACAGATCCTCCTCCCATCACTGTACTGCCCTCCACAAACTCAACTGGCTAGAGCTCCCAAACTACCTTACCTACACACAACTAACTCATGCATATAAACTCAATTTCAAGCCCTCACTTGCCTCAACCTTCACCATGCACCAACCTAGCAGACCCCTAAGAACCAGCACTCAGAACCTAATTGAACTCCACAAACCAGCCTGTCCAGCAGGCAAACTCTTACTCTCCTTTTCCCTTGCCCGTCTCTGGAACTCCCTCCCACCTCATATCCGCAGTACCAGCAGCCTTCCCATCTTTAAATCTCTCCTCCACTCACATTTATCATCTCTCTGGGAATGCTCATGTTCCCATCCTGCATAACATCACCAGCTACTACCTTACCCCCTTAGTCTATAAACTCATCCCTCCTATAGGAACTTACACATTGTAATTAATCTCTTATGTTAATACCTCCTGCACACACCTACTAACTATTGTCTTACTTAACACTTTGTCTTTTCTTTCTCAACTAAATATAGAGACTAAAAAATTGTAAACTGATATGAATTGTTGCATATGCTCTTCTGTGTTTTCCTGTTGCATTAACATTTACTTGTGCTTATATGTACTATTCTGACACTTTAACAAACTGTTATGTTATTTTATTGTATTTTACTTTTATTCTTTACTTGTATATTTGTTATTGTATCTATGGAGCTTTTCTCCCCAGGACTCCATTGAAAATGGGTTAATTCGGCCCAATGGACCAAACTGGCAAATGAACTTCAAATAAATAAAATAAAGATACTGCTGATCATTCACATTCCTGTCTGTTACCATCAAACAAGAACAGACTGATTTGAAAATAATGACAGCTGGACACTTAGACATGTATAAACATTTGCAGAAACATTTAATGTTAAGTTGTCTATCTCGCCTTCATTCTTGCTGGATGGGTTCGGAGCCGACCTCGGCTCCGACTCGGCCACTCTAAAAGCTCGAGAGTTGGTTCCACCGGCTCGAGGCTCCCCTTATATCCCACAATGCTAGGCGAGAGTTACCTCAGATCTCGTTTGCCGCTACAGCTTCGAGGTTGGTTGCTTCTACCGGTTCCTGGTGAGTACTAAAATTTTCTTGAAAATTAGTCTTTAAAACCCCTTTTAAGTTAATATTCTTTCTTAGTTAGTGTAGGTTAGAATACTTTATTCCCGACCCTAAATTTTTTTCCTCAAGAACCTTTGGTTCTTCCATTGGGCCTTTAGGCCTTCCCTTCCCTAGTGGAGTGTGTGTGTTTTTTATGTGTAGTTTATTCTAGTTATTCTAGTTTTAAATACTAGTATTACTACTAATTTTATTGTGTTTTCCTGACAGGGTATAACTTGTGTGTTTGTGTGCGTGTTTGTGTACACCTGTCAGTCAAATGTCTAAAGAAGCAAAGGTCTCCGGATTCAAGAAGTGTGATGCGTGCTGTCAGAAAATGTCTCTGACAGACGCTCACACTTCTTGTGTCTATTGTCTGGGGCCTTTGCACCTGCAGGACTCCTGTGCTGTGTGCCATGGCTTCAGCCCCAGGGTCCTGCAGGAAAGAAAAAACAAGTTAATTCTTAGAGGCTTATTGAAGCCAGAGGATTCCCTGTCTGTGTCAACAGGGAAGCCCTCTAAGGCATCAAGGTCTTCGGCTCCGGCTTCTGAGCCGAGACCCCAGGTTGCTCAACCTTTGCCTTTATCGGCTCCGGCTGGAGCCGAGAAGTCTCTGTCCACAGTTTATGTGGCTCCCTCGGCTCCGGCCGGAGCCGAGGTTATTGAGGTTCCCGTGTCGGCTCCGACCAGACCTTCGGAGCCGACGACTAGGAAGAGGTCCAGGTCACCATCTCTTGGCTCCGTTCATTCGGCTCCAGGATCTCCCCTGCTGTCTGAACGGAGCCAAAGGTCTCGCTCCTCTAGGTCATCGAGGCTGTCGGATCATGACCTTCAGAGGGTAGTGAGTCGACTACTTAAGTCCGAGGCACTAGCCCAGATGCTTCAGAGCCCGACTCATCAGTCGATGCCTGCCCGGTCCATCAACATTTTCCTCCTCGACTCTCTTGAGTACGGAGCCGGGTCGTGTCGGAACCGAGACTGTGATTACGCCGGAGCCGATACAATTGTCTTCGGCGCCGTCGTCGGCTCCGTTTTCTTCTTTGGAGGAATCTCGGCGCCGGACTTCCTCGTCGGCTCCGAGGGGTGAGTGGCATCGGACCCTTGTCCGACCCCTCTCCCTCTCGGGCTTCGGCTGGTGAGTTCGGCTCCGACATCGCCTCGGAGCCATCACTGTCGGTGCCGAGGGGTTCTTAGCTCCTCGGGCGGGGACCTCTGGCTCTGCCTGACAGGGGTGCATTCGAGGTCATGCGGAGTGTGTTAGAGCCTGGCTCTACTCCACAGTCGGCTCCGTCCGCCCCTCCCTCTATGCTGCCTCAGGGTAAGTCGACTCACTCCCTCATCCCGGACCGCAGAGAGCCAGCTCCTCAGGGGCCCCTGTGGGATTTCATCCTCTTCGAGGCCTCTCCTGATTTGGCAGAAGAGCCCCTCGGAAGAGGAAGTGTAAGAGGAAACACATTGACTCACCTGAGTCCATCACGTCAGACACAGATTTGGATGATTCTGAGGGTTCCCCCCGTTCCCCTTCTGAAGATGTCTCATTTGCAGACATTCTGGAGATCCTGAAGCAGAGGGGAAATTGGCCAGCCCTCAACCCTTCGGAGGACGAATCTGTGTATCTTGAGGCGTTTGGCTCTCGCCCTTCCACCTCCTGGGTGTCCCCTCCTTGACCCCCTCATGCAGGTGGTTGCTAAGAAGGCATGGACGGCTCCTGATTCAGTGGACCCCACTCCCAGGAGACCCTCTAAATTCATCACAGCTCCTGCAGACAAGCAATTTTTATCAAAAGGAGTCTCTGTGGATGCTATGGTGGTAGCTGCCGCCACAAAGAAGGAACTGGCTGATCCTTCAGTACCTGTCCATCCACCTAACAAGGAATCTAGGTCCATGGATAGGTACGGGAAGCGGATGTTCTCCTCAGCGACATTTACCATGCGTTCGCTGAACTACCTGTGCCATTTCACTCGTCTTCAAAGGGACTTGATCAAGGAAGCGAGTGAAATGTTAAAGGATCCTACGGCTGCGGGCTTCCAAGACAAGACGAACACGCAGCTGACTACCCTTAATGCGATATCCAACTCCCCCATGCGCCGCCTTTCTTACGGCTGATGGAGCGAGCAGAGCCGCAGGGACAGGTGTGGCCTTACGTAGGCACGCCTGGATGCGGCTATGCAATTTTGGACCCTTTCAAGGCGTCTTTCACGAATTCCCCTTTGATGGATCATCTCTCTTTGGTCCTCAAGTGAAAGAAACCCAGACTAGGTGCGAGACTGATGGCAAGACCCTTTCTGCCGGCTGAGTCCGTTATTCGACTCCTTCCAGGCCTTACCCCAAAGGCCAGAAGGGTGGAAAGATGTGGTTCCGTAAACAATCTCAAGGGACTTAGCCTGACGACAGAGTCGCTTTCCTACCAAAGGCAGAGGTGGGAATAACAATGGTAGACGTCGCCCTAGGGGCAGGGGGTCCACAGAACCAGGGCAATCGGAAGCCTTCCTGACAAGCCCTTTCAGCATCCCTGAGGTGTTGCCCGACTGCCCATCTTCGAGGCAGTCGGGGAAGATTGTCACTGTACCCAGAAGCCTGGCTATCCCTGACTCAAGACAAATGGGTACAGTCCATCATTTCGAAGGCTATTCTATCCCCTTTCTTCGCTTTCCAAATCAGTCAAAAATCCCTTCCAGATGTTCCACCGCTCAAAGGGATCTAGCAGCTTTGGAAATTTCAAAACTGCTTGCAAAAGAGCAATTCAGCCAGTGCCAGCAGACCAACAAGGATCCGGAATCTACTCAAGGTTCTTTTAGTTCCAAAGAAAACAGGGACTGGAGACCGATTTTGGATCTCAGTGTCTTGAACAAATCAGTCAAGAAAACAAGATTTCGGATGGTCACGCTGCAATCCATCCTTCCCTTTGGGCAAAGGAAACTGGATGTGCTCTATAGACCTTCGGGATGCGTACTATCACATAAAATGAACAGGCGGCTCCAGAAGATTCCTCCGCTTCAGGCTGGGAACCAGTCATTTTCAGTTCAGGGCCCTGCCCTTTGGTCTCACCACTGCCCGGGTGTTTACCAAATGCATGGCAGTGGTAGCTTCTCACCTAAGACGACAAGGATTCCAGGTGTTTCCATATTTGGACGACTGGCTCCTCACAGCTCCCACCAAGCATCTCCTTCTGATGGCCAGAGATTATACTTTTCGTTTGTCAAAACTGGGTATTTCAATAAATTGCGAAAAGTCTGTTTTGTCGCCTTGTCGTACTATTACCTACATAGGCGCAAATCTAGATACTATAAACATGTCTGCAAGGCTAACACAACAAAGGATATCAGACATTCACAAATTGGTATCACTCCTTCTCAACAACAACAGAATCAAAGCCAGGTTAGTTCTAAAGGTGTTGGGAATCATGGCAGCGACCATACCTCTCCTTCCATTAGCCAGATACCACATGCGGATCCTTCAGTGGATGCTTTTACTCAATGGTCATACCAGGAACTTCCAATGTCTCACACCATTGTGATCACGCAGGTGCAAAAAGCATCTCATGTGGTGGATGTCTTCCCCCCAGCTTCTGTCGGGAAGACCCTTTGTTCCACCTCCTCCGGTTGCTACACTGACAACGGATGCCTCCCTGATCGGGTGGGGGGGGCATTATCAGGGCAGGACAGTCCAGGGCACATGGCAACCAAACGAATGCCACTTGCACATAAATGTTCTGGAGATGAGAGCAGTGCTTTTAGCGTTGCAAGCCCTTCAAGACTCTCTTCCCTTGGGAACAATTGCAATCCAGACAGACAAATATGTCTGTAGTGTGGTACATCAACAAACAAGGCGGAACCAGATCATACCCCCTGTGTCGAGAAGCACTCAGACTGTGGCAATGGGCGATTTCTTCTCAGCGTTTTCTGATAGCAACGCACATCCCCGGGAAGTCCAATCACATTGCGGACAAGTTGAGCAGAGCTATTCTCATGCCTCACGAGTGGTCTCTGAAAGACTCTGTAGTGAGAGAGATTTTTCTCAAGTGGGGCCAGCCTTGCTGCGATCTTTTTGCTACTCCCCAAAACAGCAAGTGCAGAGAATATTTCACTCTATTCCCTTTACCAGGCCAACCCAGCAGAGACGCTCTAGTCCAGGTTTGGCCCCGGGGACTTCTGTATGCATTTCCTCCTTTCCCACTGATCTCTCAAGTAATACAGAAAGCTATCGCTCAGAAGGCCTCATTGATCCTCATTGCTCCTTACTGGCCTCGACAAGTGTGGTTCCCCTTTCTACATCGCTTTCTCTTGGAGCGACTGTGGAATCTGGACCTAGTTCCAGATCTTTTGATCCATCAGTCGGGTCAGTTTCATCGCTCCCTCCCCTCTCTGAACCTCACTGCTTGGTTCCTCCAGTTCCAACCGTAGCCAGGCTTCCTCAATTATCTCACTCTGTTAGAGATATATTGATAGCTTCCCATAAATCTTCCACTCGAAAGATTTATTTGAGTAAGTGGAAACGCTTCTCATATTGGGCACAAGGAAAGGACATAGATCCTTTCACCGCTTCCATCCAACTAGTCCTTGATTTTCTAGCTGAACTCTTTCATGCAGGTTCATCTCCATCTACACTTAAGGTTCAATTGGCAGCTATTTCTAACTTCCATGTGGGTATTTCTGAATCTGCCCTAATGTCCCACAAGCTCTGCAAAGCCTTTTTGAAAGGAGTTTTTCTTCTCAGACCTCCTATAAGAAATCCTCCTTCTCCTTGGGACCTAAATTTAGTTCTTGCTTCTTTGATTCTTTCCCCTTTCGAACCTGCAGCTTCCTGTTCCTTGAAATTGTTATCATGGAAAACTCTCTTTCTGGTAGCTATTACATCAGCTAGAAGAGTTTCAGAACTTCAAGCACTCAGTTGTCGTCCTCCTTATCTTTTGTTTCATAAGGACAGAGTATCTTTACGTACTAACCCGCCCTTTTTGCCTAAGGTGGTCTCGACATCAAATCTAAACCAAAGCATTGACCTCCCTGTCTTTTTCCCAGAGTATTCCAATAGGTCTGAACAAAAATTACACTGCCTGGATGTTCATCGTCAATTGAGGTACTACTTGGATAGAACAAAACAATTCAGAAAATCTGATCAACTGTTTGTCTCCTATGCGGAAAGCAGAAAGGGACTTTCAGTTTCAAAGGTATCATTATCCAGATGGCTAACATCTTTGATTTCCCTGGTATATGAAATTAGACAACAAAAATTGCCTAATAAACCTAAAGCCCATTCCACCAGAGCTTTGGCTACTTCTTTAGCGTTCCAAGACAGACTGCCTATTGACACCATTTGTGCAGCGGCTACTTGGGCTACTCCTCACACTTTTATTTCTCATTATAAGTTGGATTTAGCTTCTAGGCATAGAGCTAACTTTGGTTCCACTGTTCTCAGGAGTCTGTTCCGTTAGGCCACCCGGGACAAGGTGCTAGGGACGCGGTCCCATCCAGCAAGAATGAAGGCGAGATAGACAACTTAACATATAGAAGTTATGTTCTTACCATAACGTTCCATGTTAGTTGTCTTCTTCTCGCCTTCTTCTTCCCCCCTCCTTCCCCCTGGCCTGGACAGACCTAGAGGAGTTGTGATTGTGACCTCTCTTTCTACCACCTCTTTCTCAGACATATGCTATTTTGCATATTTTCTGGTTCAGGATGTAGGTCACCCTTCTTTCTTCCTGTGGTTAGAGGTGGATTCTGTTTTACAGTTATACTGTTACTATTATAAGCTGGGGTTAGCTTACAAACGAGATCTGAGGTAACTCTCGCCTAGCATTGTGGGATATAAGGGGAGCCTCGAGCCGGTGGAACCAACTCTCGAGCTTTTAGAGTGGCAGTCGGGCCGAGGTCGGCTCCGAACCCATCCAGCAAGAAGAAGGCGAGAAGAAGACAACTAACATGGAACGTTATGGTAAGAACATAACTTCTATTTTTGTGCACACACATGCATATTTCTATGCACACACATACATATAAATAAGAAATTATACAATGACCCCCCATTAATATTCCAAAACGTGCACGCTGATTGGCCAGCGTGCCTGTTGTAAATCCCACAATATACCAACGGAAAAAGTTCCGGTCGCCCAGACTTTTTTCTGTTGGTATAAAGTGCTAAAAGCTTTTTTTTAACAAATAAAAAGGAAACAAAGAAAAAGCGGAGCAATGGAAACTTGCTTTTCTCCATTGCTTCCGTTTCGCATTGCTGTACTGGGTATGCGTGGGACGCAAGTCCCATACGCAGGCTGAGTACATCAAAACAAGGAAGCAGTGTACCACAACCAGCATAAGAACAATAATACGTTGTTATACAAAGACATTATTTAAGAAAAGTAAGTTTTTTTTTTCTTAAATAATGTTATTGTATAATAGCAATAACCAACTCTGTAGTTGTGGTATATTGAAATTTACCCATGGTTGGCTTTATTTAATCACTCGGGCTTCGCCCTTGTGATTAAATCACACCAACTGTGGGTAAATCTTCAATATACCACACCACGTCGTCGGTTATTGTTTAAATAATCACTTCTTATCTGTTAGAAAAACTGATCCACTGTAACATATTCAATAAAAACACGAAATCAAAGTCAGCAAAGCCTGTCAACATGCCAATAACTGTTTCTCCCACACCACAGTTTAAAGAAACTTGTAAACTAGTACATTACACCAATACTGTAACCCATTGCATTGTGTACTCATAAAACAGTGACAAAAGTATCCCAAAAACACAATCATAACCCCTATCTCAATATGTACACACAGTACATCAGATAGTGATACAGTTCAGTCATCAGCCTCTCAAAAATAAAAAAGCTGCACTTACCGGTTAACATCCTGCAGCTATCAGGAATGCATCTGCTTCCCTCAGTCTTTGATAGCCAATGTCTTCCACAAACATTGTATCTTTTAAATCACCTTCTCAAAAACCTAACCAGCAAATGTATAGCAAAGCATAGACATTATCCCTAGCACATACCTCGAAAGGACCATGTCCCCTTTCACATACTGGTACAGCCCATTCTTCACAAATAGTCATATAAAGGGACAGTACTAAACTCCAAGTTTTCACTCTGACTGTGGGCTCTCAACTGATCCACATATCATGTAGGACATCCAATACATGCCTTAACACCTTCAAAGCCATACCAGATCAATATTTACCATTTCTTAAGCACTAAAATTGCAATCCCTTTACAGAAGTATTCACAGTAAGGGAATCCCTCAGACACACATAATGAATCTTTGACTCCAATGTCTCGTCAAGGACAACGGGGCAATTTTCACCTCTTTTCAGTGCATCATCAAGGTGAAAGAAGACATTTTAACCTCCATTCCCACCTACTGTGATGCTCCTTTTAGCATAGGTTCATAGGTTGGAACTAGGCTATCGCCCTAGGGCCTATACAAGCCTAGCCATAACAATTCCCTGGATATTTCTTCCCACAATATTTACTTCCCTGGACCCCTGTCTAGCAGGGCGAATGACGTGATCCTCGAGGTGAATTTCCCATCTCCCATCCAATCGTCAAGGTTCCTTTTGAAGAGGGCCAAGGAGATGCTGTGCTTGACATGTATGGGCAATCTATTCCAGAGTATGGGGAGTCTCTGGGTCAGGAACCTATCCCTCCAGCATGTTTTGTTCATTGTGATGACAAGGTTTAGATCCTTGGAGCGTGTGGCTCTGAGGAATTGGGATTTCTTTAAGTGGCGCATGTCCAACAGCTCAGGGTTTGACATGGCCTTGTATATTAAGCAGAGATCACCTCTGAGTAGACGATATGCCACAGAGTATAGTTGGAGTTTTTTTAGACGGTCAGCATAAGGCATCTGCTTTAGTACTGTGATTATTTTAGTGAGGTATTTTTGTGGCCTTTCCAGCTGTTGCAGATGTCTTGTGAGGTACATACCAAACAGGGCGTTGTACTTTATAATGGGTCTAATGAGGGATGAGTACAGTGGGACAATGAGCTCCTTTTTTCTGGATGAAAAACTAAGTTTTGTTAAAACTGAAGCTTTAAGTGATTAACAAATTGTAACACATAGCTCTAAATGACGAAAACAAGCCTATAGTAAATTACTTAAAAACTGACATATATGGTGGCTTTCCTTACCATGTAGCATTCCATTTTATGGCAAACTTGGCATTATTAATGTTGTAGAGTTTATTTCATATGTAAGTACATATTAAATGTTAGTCAGTGTAGTCAATGACAAAAATGACAAGAATTACTAATTTTGTATGCAAATTCAGATGACCTTTTTGTCATCCAAAATTTTAAGTCACCCTTAACAGGAGCACTGGTTATACAGCCTGACTGCCAGCTTTAAAAGTAATTTACACACCAGCATATTTTCACTAGGAATCCAGGTATGTGACTACTGCATGGTTAGTTTCCTTCAGTTATAGATAACAAGCAATAGAAACAAGACCATGCATTCCAAAGTCACTTAAATTAGACAGATTTGTACATTAGAATGTATAGTTTAAGCTGGCAAAAATTAAGTGGTGCCAGCAAACTATGTACAACAATGTAGTAATGTACAAAGACTGGACACTTTCCATACCCACACCCACAGCATAAACCATTATAAAACAATGTCACGGAGTGATAATTGCAGGTGGACTTCTTTGAGAAGGTCACCAAAGCAATGTATGAAAGCAAAATCATTCACACTGCCTACCTTGACCTGGTCAAGACATTTGACAATATATCCAACTCAGGCATTGTTGACAAAGTCGAGGTTTGGTACAAACCCATATGTCACCAGGTGGATAGCCAACTGGCTCACAGACAGGACCCAGGAAATTAGAATTGGCGAGTCCACCTCTACAAAGCGGCCAGTCACAAGTGGAGTCTCTCAGGGATCAGTCCTTGGACTTCTCCTTTTTGGCATTTACTTCTCAGAAGTCAAGGCAAATGTCAGTGGTTTCTGACTATATTTAGAGATGATTGCAAATTAGGAGCTGTCATTGAATCTCGCACTGACACAAATGTTCTCCAGGAGGGGCTGACACAGACAAACAACTGGTGTCAGAGTCATGGATTAAAACTAAATGACAAGAAATGCATTATACTATCCTTTGGGAAGTCATCCATCCCTGGTAACTATCACATTGACAACACACCACTTAGAGTTGACCCAGTAGTCAGGGACTTAGGGACACAAATAGATAGTAATCTAGCCTTTGATCATCACAAGTCTACAGTGGTGAAGAAATCATTCTCTGTTGCTCAACTTATAAACAGAGGTAAGGCATCTAAGTCCAAGGAAGTCATTGTTCCAGTGTATTCTGCATTCATCAGACCTATCCTTGAGTACAATTCCCCCTTTGGTATGCACCTAACCAGGCATATCCAACAACTGGAATGTCCACAGAGGTTCCTCACTAAAAGAACACAGAGTGCAAGTAATATGCCCTATGCTGACCGCCTCAAGGCCTTATCCCTGTATTCTGTCTCCTACAGGCTTTTGAGAGGAGATCTATGCCTAGCATACAGGGCATTGTCAGACCCCATTCTGATGGACCTCCTGCATATCCACAAAACAAACAATACCAGAATTACCCATCTAAAGACTTAAACCTTGCCTGTGCTATAAATAGGACCTGCTGGAGAGATAGGCATGTATACCAGAGACTACCACGTCTATGGAACAGGCTCCCCATCCATGTGAAGCAGCGTTCCTCCCTAATCCAATTCAAGTGCAACTAGGAAAACTGGATGGGAAACCAGAAATTCATCCCTGGTTTGGCACCTATGTCTCTGATGCAAACAGGTAACCTGTAAATGGCTCATCTCCCAGGCCCATGCTTACACTTATCAAGGGTATCAAAACTTGTTAGAGATTTAGGATGCATGGCTAGGCTTAAAAAGGCCCTTGTGGTTATTAGCCTAGTAAACACCTATGAATCTATGAGTGAAGAATGGTGGAGAAGGCATAACAGAACCCTGCATGTTGAGGAGTACTGCCCCTTGAATTTAGCATTATATATAGCCTAGTCTAGTCTGTAGCCCCAAAAGCACCCTTAGTAGCCTTCTTAATAACCCCTCATGCACCACACCCTTGTAACTCACCTAAAGGACTTGACACAGATATGCACTTTTCCAATTTCTCCATAGCCAGTTTGGTGGGTATGGGTATCTTGAGACAATGTAATAACTGTCTCATGTTCATTGACAGCCATTTAATCTCTAAAGAAATGCAAGAAACACGTGTGTGTACATTATATATATATATATATATATATATATATATATATATATATATATATATATATATATATATGGGTCTACTTTGATTCACTAAAAACTCATTTCACTGAATTTCAAAACACTCACCAAATCGCTGAAAGCTCAAATCACTGAAAAATCATTTCACTGAATGTAAGTACTGTTGGGCAAATAAAACATTTATGCCCTTTTCCTCACTGTAGTGTGATCCTAGAGTTAGTATATATAGGTAGGGGTGGGGGGCATAGCCCACATTGGTGATGTTGGAGTAGCCCTCCGCCTACTTTTGGTTTTATATTGTTAGCTTTCAGTGAAATGAGATTCATAAATATAAAAGCTAAGTAGGTTTGGGGCTATGCTTCCCCCCCCATGTGGGGGGTTTGCCCCCCCCCCCACACACGCACACACACATATATATATATATATATATATATATATATATGTGTGTGTGTTATAATTATATGCTAACTCCAGGATCGCAATACAGTGGGGAAAAGGGCATATATGTTTTATTTGCCCAACAGTACTTGCATTCAGCGAAATGAGTTTTCAGTCATTTGCGCTTTTAGCTTTTTTTCTGAGGGTGAATTGAAATTCAGTGAAATGAGTTTTCAGTGAATCAAAGTAGACCTATATATATATATATATATATATATATATATATATATATATATATATATATATATATTTATATATATATATATAGGTCCTATTTGTATTTCTCGAACACACTTTAGCAAAAGTGCATTTTGTCGAAAATGCACTTTTGCTAAAGAAAAAAAAAATACATGCGTGTACTGTTGATGTACAACTAAGGAAACATCTGTTGAGATTGTGATACAGTGGAGATAACGGAATATTTCCTTTTCCCCACTGTAGTGCTATCTCGGAGTGGGAATAATAAAGTGGGGGGTGCGGTGCAATACTGTTTAGTTTGGTATGTTTATTTTTACATTTTACTGTTTTTGTTCTGCGAAAGTGCATTTTGAATATAATTTACTTTTGTGGAAGTTTAATATCAGAAATACAGTTCGATGAACCGTATTTTCGATAATGCAACATAGCCCCATAGATATATATATATATATATATACATATACACACACATATATGTATAAATATGTACACACACACACACACACACACACACACACACACACACACACACACAATATGTCACTTGAGGCAAAATTTCTCACAGAAGTTGGTTGTCAAAAACACACATGCTACACCCATCACACACACAGTCTGCACCTCGCACATAGACCAACTTATGCTGAGACACTTAAACAAAATCTTATCAAAACCGCAAAGGCCTCCCAGATACTCCTCCTACAAAAATATCCTCAGCAAACCCTAACGCACCTAACCAAAACAATATCTAACTCTACTCATATAGCCACACACAGTGGAGCCTCATCTAAAAAGACCATAAGACAAACCAACACACTACTGAGGGCAGTAGTCATAGGAGACTCCATTGTGCAATATACTGATGTTCCACTCACCAGGCTGAACAAGGAGAAAATAAGAGTCAGCTACCAATCAGGATTGAGGACACCACTTCCAAAAAGAGTCTGGTCAACTACGGAGTCGGGTCCACTCCTCTTTGCCATCTACTTCTTGAAATTCATTTCCAGTGATAAGGGCCTCTGGTTGATCAAGTTTGTAGATGATTGCAAACCAGTAGCAGTCACCGAATTCCCCCAAGACACTAACATCTTACAGGAAGATCTAACACAGACAAATGACCTGTGCCAAAGCCACAGCTTAAAACTCAATGCCAAGAAATGCAGAGAAGTACCTTTTATGAATTTAGGCTCCCTGAAAACTGTCTCAGTGATCAAATTCCTCTAAGCATTGACCTCAGTAGTCTGGGATTTGAGGATGGATGTAGATAGACACCTGGCTTTTGACATGTATGTGACTAGGGTAGAAAAGAAAAGGGCATGGCATCTAGGTCCAGGGAAGTCATTGTGCCACTGTTTTCAGCCCACATTAGACCCATCATTGATTATAACACCTCTTCAGAGTGTAACTGTCCAGGCACATGCAACAATTGGAATGTCCACAGAGGCTCCTCACAAAAAGAATACAGGGCATAAACGCAATGTCCTACACAGATCACCTCAAAACCCTATCTCCTATAAACTGCTAAGAGATTATCTATGCTGGTATACAAGGCACCTTTTTGCATATATACAAAATAAACATCATCAGAATGACTAGATCTAAAGACTTAAAGTTTGCTTATGACATAAATTGGACATGCTGGAGGAACAGGTATGTATATCAAATAATTCCCATTCCCTAAAACAGGCTTCCCATCCACAGGAAGCAGACCTCTTCCCTAACACTACAAGTGTAAAGTGGACCAGTGGATGGTAAATCAGAAAGTCACCCCCTGGTCTGGCATCTATATCTCTGATGGAAAGAGGCTGCCATTAAGTAAAATTCCTAACATACATCCCTAAAAATAACATCTAATGCACAGTGACTCATGGTATATATATTTGGATCACATGGCTAGACTTATAAAACCCTAATGATCATTAGCCTAGTATACACCTATCAGAATAGGAACCTATGTCTCGACTAGACTGAAGCAGCCTATAAATGCTTTAACTCTAATGTCCAAGCCTACATGTACCATTAAAAATAACCTTAAAGTATCACAACTTGTCAAACACATTTGGGAATAATGTCTAGGCTTAAAAAGGCCACATGAGCTCATTAACCTAGTAATCCTCTATGAACCTAATTTAGCACTGTATCTAGCCACCGAGAAGTACATACTTTAAGTCTTAGTTTGCTTACTTACTAGGAGAATTCATGGCCATTTCAAGGAGCTATTCCTCTAAAATCTAATCCAACTCACTGCTGCACATACTCTGCAACAATAAATATTCAGGACTTATTAGTTATCTTTATACTTTTACCTGTCTTCAGTTCTGGTTTTGCATTTTCATAATATCTACAAAAATAGATGTAATGCTGCCTTCCACACTAAAAGTTATTGTATAATTAAATGTACAATGAGTTTGCCAATATTTTACTTGTCTGTTTTTGTATTTGTAGTATAAAGTTTGAATTCATCACTTATTTATCTTTACTTACTTGATTTGCACTTACTATCTTCATAGTGTTCGACTTCATGAGTTATATGTCTTTATTCCCTGAGCTGAGCCTGGAAATGGTCCACTGGGTTCAATGATTTTTGTGATTGTAGGCAACTGTTAAACTTTGTGCGTATTCTTTGTAAATATTTGTAACCGTTTTTGTACTATTGTTATGGAACTTTTCTCCCTGGGTCTCCACTGAAAACGGGCTACTTGTCCAGCCAGACACTACTTGGTTAACAAATGTAAAATAAAATAAATAAATGCTCTATCCTGGTTAACAAGTAAAAAAACAGAATAAAATAAACAGAACTCAGTATTTCCCCTATATTGGACCTTATACGGCTATTAACATGTCATTTTTTCCAGGTGTTAACATCTTCGTTTATAATATATACCCTCTATAATTTATTAACATGCTACCTGCTTAACTAAATATAGCAAAGCATCTGTTAAAAATGCTTTAGTAGTGATGCTACCAATTTTTGTACTGAACAATATTAATTACTGATTGTTGTTCCATTTATTGCCCTCTGCAGTAATGGCCCAGGTGATGTCTAAAGAGGATATTTAGGCAAGTGTATTTACATGGTTATCAAATGTGATATAAAATAATAAATAAAACATAGCAACAGAAAGTTTAGTAAATATATTATTCCTATTTATTTTGTCTTTGATATGTTCAACCAGAACAGCAGCTGAAATCAGTTTAAGTAAACATTTCTCAAAAAAATTTAAAAAAGTACATTTACCTGTAATAACCAGTGGTATTGGTACAAACATATTCCTCAGTGCTCCATCACCAATTATTTTGTTCTGTAAAACTGATATGTTTTCCAAATGCCCCCTCAAAAATCTACTTAGTATCTATACAAGAAAGAAGGCCATTAACCTAACGGGGCCTACACTAAGAAGTCACCCTTTCACAAAACATCCGAATTTGGAAGCAGACTGTCATCAGCAATAAGAAGTATATAAAGTTAAAACTGGAAAAACATCAAGAATGTTGCTTAAATCATTAAAAAACAAAAGCTTGCACTAAAATTTTCCCTAGCTTTTCACTTGAGTGTACTCAGCTGAGCCAAAAATCCTGAAGAAAAATAGAAACATGCCTCAGCTCTATACCGAAATGTTCCCTGGTCATCAAAAGCATAGAAGACTGGACAGTGAATATCAATTTTCTCCTTTAAACTTAGCTTTTGCAAGCCTCCCACACCAGTGAACTTATGAATACCAACTCAGAAATTGCCATACATCGGATAAAAGGGAATATTCTGAGAAAAGGCAATCCCAACCTTGATATAAGTAAGTCTGAATTTTCATTTAGTTTCCACATTCTTGGGCTTTGCATTACAAGTCCTGCAGTTCAAATGGTTACTCATGCCCACATCCAACATAGCTATGCCACCATTGATGATTTCTGCACTGTTATAAAATTCTCCATGATGAAAGCATTGATATGAAATTGCCTCTGATTGATATACAGAACAAAATGTTGTGTCTACTGCATCATCAGTGTTTGGTTAAGGGACTCAGAGTCACACAGGCAATTGAAGCTGAGAGGAATTAAACCTTGCACCACAAGACCACAGAAAATAGCATGCTAACAGCTCCTTAATCTAATGTAAGCCTACCACCAGACAGTTACTATAATTAATTTCACATTTGTAACAAGAATCTGGACTATAGCTCTCAATTTCTTAGTGCAAAAAATCTGGACAAAGACAAAAGTCATGGGGGAACAAAGCCTCAAAAATAGGGACATTTTTTAAAATATCATTATAAACGTAGAAAGTTGCTATAATAAAATGTCTTGTGTTACCATGCATTTTTTGAAGGATATGAAGACTGAAACTCAAATGCCTGTCATTATTTATGGAATTGAGTCCTCACTGATTTGCCATAAAAATGCAAAAAAACATACATTTTATGAGAAACGGACAAAAATATGAGGCAAAAGTCTGGACATTAAACATCTGGACAGTTGAAAGGCATGGTCTGGACTCCTCTGCAACAACAGTTATATACTGTATTGCCATTATGCAGTCAGTAGCCACTTGGAGTATCTCAATTCACTTCTGGATCTGGAGGTACAGGAAAATAATAAAATAAATAATTAGCATTAACTAACTTGGTTGGATCCCTAGCCCCAGATTTCAAAATTGCCTAGCAACAATCTTGGCTTATATCTGTTTTATAGATTAAATATGAAAAGAACAGATCAAAGTATGATCGGAGAAGGCAACTGATTTGTTTTACTATTTAAAAGCGCTAAAACAATAAATAAGCATTATTCATCACCTCTGCTGATGCTAGGAATGGAAGAGTCTGGTCTAATAAAGAAGTTAAGTTAATGCGGTCGTGTAATATGCGGTTGCGGTAACGGCAACTAATTAAAGCTGTTTTTCTTATCAGCTATCCATATTTTTGCATCTTCAGTTTAACATTAGCGAAGCCCTTCTTAAATGTTTGATTTTTTTTTATGTATTATGCCAAATGATAGTTTCACATAGCTTGTTGCTCATGAAGAGTAAATTGAAGCAAAACCCAATGTTTTATTAGCAGTTTTTAAGTGAATTGGACTATTCTTTAAAAACTGACCTAGAGTTTGAACCTTTTCTTGGGTAAGTATTCTTGGCTTTGTCTGAAATTGTGTATCATAGAAATTGAGAAGTTAGATGCACTAAAAAATTGGTACAATGCTTCAGACTTTTTTTTACAAGAGTTAACATACTCGCAAGTCCTTGTCTCCCTGGTTTGACCTGCAAGCGTTGTCATGGCATCATTACACAGAAACCGGGCAGTGATTTTATGAGTATAGTCTATTGCTGCTACTTTGTTAGCATTTGTTTTGGTATCATTCAGTTTGTTTGGTAAAGGTATACTGTTTTACTTGCAACTCTACTCATTTATGTACTAAAATGGGTTACAGGCAATATCGGCAGAGAAAAAAACAGCGATGGCTCAGGATCCACACTGAATAAGATAATTTAGAAGTTGGTAATGACAGTATTTCATAGGAGAGGATATGAATAAAAAAGATGGTGCAGAAAAGGGGAGGATAAAAGTAGTAAACTTTCAAGTGCATGGTTATTTAAATCTAATAGGAACACATAACCAAACTGTAGTTCACACAGGGAACTAAAAGGAGACTGGAACTGCCGATTTACAGGATATTCCCGGTAAGTTGACACTGTGGGTGGGAATAAACATGAAGTAGTTAAAGTGGGTGTTGCTTTTGTAAGCATTAACATGGACCCGAATTTTCAACACTGGGATTGTCCCTTTAAGTTCCACTTTATTGTGAATAAACAGATACCTGCAGAATGGAATTTCACCTTATACTGATTTTTCAATGCTGATCTGTCAGGCTAACACCACTGATGAATGCAAGTGATTACAACTTAGCGGGGAGACAAAGAACCTCTTGTTATATAGCATATGAAGACCAAAGCAGAGTATTTTTAATGGGTCTATATTATTTCATCGAAAACTAATTCCAGTGAATGGCCTTACATCAAACACAAACCAGCAAATGGCTGTTCATCGAACGTTCACTTCAGTGAACATTTTTCTAAGGGAAGGGAATTACTTGTCTCCCACACTGCTCCCCTATAGCCCCAGTCACCCCCCCACTTATATATACCAACTCCGACATTGCACTAAAGTGGGGAAAAGGGCAAAATTCCTAATGCTGGCCAACTAACTCCCTTCCCTTATAAAAATGTTCGCTGAAGTGAACGTTTGATGAATAGCCATTGGCTGGTCTGTGTTCAATGAAAGGCTGTTCACTGGAATTAGATTTCAAAAAAATTAATATAGACCCATTTTTAATATCCCATTGCTCAAATTAAAATCTATGACACCCAATCTGATACATACAGCAAAAGCTAAACATAAATAATTTTTGACCAAGTATACCACTCATTAAAGAAACATATTCTGAATGTGTTCAGTATTGTCATGGACAATCCATATTAAAAAAAAAAAATGGAAAAAAGTTATAGTGTGTAAAAAAAAAAAAAAAAACATTTTCAGACTCGTAATTGATCATTTCGACTTGGCAGGAATAAAGCCTTCAGTTTAAGTATGCGTTTCTTGTCTTTTGTGTCCAAAAAAAATTGTGTTTCTCAGAAACAAGTAGGGGAAGTTGATTCCTTCTTCACCGGCTGCTGACTTATTATCAAAACAGTCTTCTAAGATTGTAAAACCGGGAAATCAAGGCACACTATCTTTAAAAAAATTGCTCCCCTACCCCACGCCCAGTTCTCACCCACCCCCACATACTCTACATTTATACCTGAACTCTTATTTTCCCCTCCCACTCCACCTCTTCCTGTTTCTCCCCTCCAATCAACACTCACTTTCCCTCACTCCTCCTCTACTTCCTTCCACTCTGTCACTCCTCTTCTACTTCCTAATTATTTTCAATAGCAACACCTCATTTTTTTCTAATCCATACTCCTTCTACCCTGCACCTCCCACTCTAGCCTATCTTCTTACTCCACACCACTTACACTTTATCTACCCTCTACTTTTCACATCCTGTTCTTTACACTCCCAACAGTAAATTCCATCCTCACCCCTAGCCTTGCATCCAAAATTGTGTTCTCACTTGTCAAGTAACCCATCTTCCTTACCTACTTAAATTCTCAATAATTGTCACCACTACTACCTCCCCCTCCCCCTATAAACATGTTCAACATCTCACTACTTTTCTTCTTTTTCTGCACTCTCACCTTTCCTCTTATACTGAACTGTCTTCCACAAACTCACCCCATACTGTAACCCACTCTTACAAGATCCTGGATAAATCAGGTGATATTCGCCCCGACCCTGGCCCCCACTCCTCTCCCACTCACATCTCCTCACCCCAGTCAGCCTCCCACTTCAAGTCTTCTACCATGTTCTTAACCATAAGCTCATTAAATATTCACAGCATTGTCAACAAAGTCAGTATATACCATTACTCTCCAGACATAATAATTCTCATTGAAACTTGGCTCAAACCCCATATTAATGATAATGACCCTTGGATACAATATCTTCTGCTCAGGCAGGAAGGGGATATAACCATACTGTAGTCCCACCAGCTAAATCTGTCCTCTCTCTCCACCTCACTCCCCAACTTTCAACCAACAGAGCTACTAATGGTCAACTGCAAACTCAACGGTCACAAAAAAACTTCTCATTACTGTTATATTTATCCCCCGGTTAATAACATTCCCATTCTAGAGCATTTTCTCTCATAGATTACTCATCACATATCTTATGAAACAATTCTAGGGGATGTCATTGTCAACATCAACTGGCAAACCCTAACCCCCTACTCCCCTACCTCGAGTATAAATCTTCACAGCCTCACTCAACTAATTTCAGCTCCTATTACTACAACAAATCAATTGACTCCAGCACTATCCTAGACTGGATCCTTGTTTCCAATCCTAACTTCTACCACAACCCCAAAACACTTCCAGATTCTGAGTGACCACCTTCACACAAGCATATAAAGCTATCTCCCTTGTCAAATTATGCAACATAAATGCAGTGTGTGATGTAGCCTTTAACTTTAACCGTGATTATTTCAACAATATACTTTCCTCTATAAACTGGTCCCTTCTGTATAACTTACCACTCGAGGTAACAGTTGTAAAATTTAACTCCATTTTTCTAAGCATTCTCAACTATTTTTTCCCCTTAGAAAAATCAGATTCAAATCTCTCTTTGCTTCTTGGCTTTCTCAGTCTACTCGGTCTTTAATGCACACGAAGAATATTGCATGGAAGAACTGGCTAAAGTCTAAAACCCCTCCTCCTCTCATCAAGAAACCTATAAAGAACCACGCAACCTGACTAAAAACAAGTCAATAATGATAAAAAAAAACTTCTACTTAAAGCCTCAAACAGACCATCACAATGATCCTAAAACTTTTGGAACACAATAAGATTCTTCACCCTGATTGTCCAGTATACCCAACCCTTGCCCAAACAGTTCTCCACTAGAAACTGCCACTACAGTCAACTTTTATTTAATCGACTCCATTAAAAAGCTAACCCAAAATAGTCTTGCTTCCATTTCCACAATTCTTTTCTCTCCCTCTAATCATAAACCTACCTTCCACTTAAACCTATCTGTACATACTATATTAAATCACTACTAATTAAATTGAAGCCCTGCTCTCCTTCTGCAGATAATCTACCACCAGTCTTCCTAAACTTAGCTGCTTGCTTTATTGCCTATTCCATCTCTATTCTTATCACCAGATCTATCCAAGAGTCCTACACTTCCCTCTATCTGGAAACAATTTTACACTATACCTGTTCACAAAGGAGGACAATCCACTGACCTCACAAACTACATGCCCATAGCAGTCTTGTCCCCCCCTAAAATACTTGATAAATGTGTACATAAACAGCTCCTTGATTATCTTCTACAAGAAAATCTATTCTCTCCTACTCAATATGGCTTCCACCCTAATCATAGTACTACTACTGCTCTAATCTTCTTCACTCATACTATCTCTCAAGCCAGATACAGCAATAAACTAGCATCCTACCTATTCCTAGACCTCTCCAAAGCCTTTGATACTGTCTGCCACCCCAAGCTTCTTAGTAAAATGTCTGATCTTGGTCTCTCCAATCCTACAATTAAATGGTTCTTAAGCTATCTTTCCAAAAGACAGCAGTCCATCAAGTGGCTGTCTTTCTTCTCCCACTTCCTTCCCATTAATACTGGTGTACCTCAAGGTTTCATTCTCGGACCACTTCTGTTTAACATCTTCACCAACTGTCTCCATACTGTCTGTTCTCAATCCTCCCTTATACAATATGCAGATGACTCCACTATCATCTGCACCTTTAACAATCCCTCACACCTCCTCACTATAACCCAAAACTCTTTCAACTCTTTAGAAAGGTGGCTAACTGACAATCCACTCATACTCAATTGCAAGAAAACCAAACTTCCCTTATTTATACCAAAATCTCTCACTTATCTTAAATCTTCATTCACAATCTCATCTCTTGACAACACTATAATAAACGTTGAATAACAAACCAAGCTCCTGGGTGTTCTAGATGATCAATTAAAATTTGACCTACATGTCCAAAATTGCATTAAAAAACACCAACAACTAGGCTTGCTCTATTGAAACAAAAAATTCCTTACTAAGGAGGCTAGACTTTCTCTTGCCTGTGCTTATCTTCTTCCCAGACTACTGTATGCCTCTCCTATCTTTACCAACCTACAATCATCTCTAAAGTGTAAACTTGAACTGTCTTACAATAAAATTGCTAGGTTCACTACTAACCAACTGTACAATTTGCACCATTGCCTTGTTATCTCCTTCTCTACTCTTAATTGCTCTCTCTGGAGATCTGACCAGTTTCTCTTGGAAATCCTCAAGCCCAGATGAATTATCGGCCAACACCTGTACAGTTACTCCATTGACAAGTCTTGAAACAAAACGTGTCACCAAGAGAACTATAACCAACACCCTCAGTTTCAAAGGGTATTAAACGAGTCTCTACAGAACTTAAGGCTCTGCTCCTGCCAAAACCCAATATAACTGCTCACATCTCCTGCACTTGTCGGACTCTTCTCACTTGCTCCAATTATTTCACCTTCTAGTCTCCCCCTTACTCCTTTATCTTTATTCCTAATGCTCTACTTTAATCTGCTCCCAGTCCTCCTCCTTGCTTCTCTCTGTTTCACTTCTTCCCCCTGTATATGAACCTATTTAGGCATGGTTTGTATTCCCGTCCTCTTCTTATCCACATGCCGTCTGCCCACTCTGACTCATCTGTGTCTTCTTCCTTCACAGTATCATTGACAAGTACTCTAGGCATTCTATCCCTCCTTTTACCTACCTCTTCTACACTTTTCTCAGCAGTAATCCGTTTCATATTTTCTTTGCATCAAGGCTTGCAGACTGTTTTATTTGGTATTTTCTGCTTGTACACCTATTAATTCTCTACTGTATATTGACATTTTAGTGTATCTTTACTTACTCCTGTATTTTATGTCATGTTACTGATGTTTTCTGGTGGTTCCACTTTGTTACCTCTTGAGTTATAATTGTTCTGTATGGAGATTTTTCTCCCCGGGCCTCTGCTGAAAAAAAGGGCACATGCTCAATCAGACATACCCAGTTAACAAATGTCAAAATAAAATGTGTGTGCGCGTGTGTGTGTGTGTGTGAGTGCGTGTGCGCGAGAGCGAGTGTGTGGATGCATGTGTGAGGGTGTGTGAGTGTGTGTGTGTGTGCGTGTATCTTTGAATATCAACAGCAGATGTTCATAATAACCTCCCTTCACCGTAATGACCTCCTTTAGTGGCATTTTGTGCACTGTGAATAACAATAGGGCCAACATGGAGCCTTGAGGCATCCAAATGAAACAGACATGAATTAAGCCAGATTGCACCATCTGGGAGTGACCTGAGAGGTGAGAGACAAACCAGTCATAGCAAAGGTATTGATCCTCCAGAAGGATCCCTTGATGCACTGTATCAAAGGCTTAGGTCTAGTGTTCTTAATTGTTGATTTATCTACCCCCCCCCCCCCAACAGTCACTAAGTTAGCTTTTAGTATTTAAAAAGATAAGATAGAGAAGTCTTCAGATTTCAAGAAGTGTGATAAGTGCAGCCTCAGGAACCCCCCCCCCCCGTGTCAAAGGATGTAGACACAAACTTTGTATCATGTGCCTGGGCACGGAACACTTGGATACAGCAACGTCTGGAGCATCTCAATCATTTTATTCTAAAAGGGCTTTTCCACCCATTGAAGCCCAACAAAAATGAATGAAGAGGACAGCGCTGTCAATGATTCTTTAAGACACTCAACTCCTCCCCCCAAGGCTTTTAGGAAAGGGTATTTCTGCCAGGATTAATCAGGGAGTTTAGTCTAGAGCTTCTCATTCAGAAGTCAATTTTCCAGCTTCCTCTGCCAACAGAATGCTGAATAGCTTCATTGCCCTATGGCTACCTCATCTTTCTTTTGAAGTTTTTGCCCTCCATTGCCCACTTATCTTGTAAAAGGGAGCTTTCCAGGTATCTGGAGTTGAGGACTTCTTTCATGTCAGTGCATTTGGCTAGGTGTTTCCATAGCCCCTCTATCCATTTAGATTGGGACAGAATGATGAAGGCGGTAGGAAAGGTACAAATTAAGGTTGGAGTCCTTTCTCTTCCTCCTCTGTATTTAGGGCTACTAGAGAAGGACACTTGCCCTCATCATCTGCTTGTCCTTCCTTGGAACTTTTTCTCTCACTGAGTCTGTGGGTGTCTTTGAAACCAACACTTTGCTCATAGATTTTAGCATAGATGTCTGTGATCTCCCTCTCATCAGTGTTGATGCCTCAGTCCATTACCAGAGAATTGTCATCACTGTGGGTCAGTAGGTCCAGTCTTTTGATGTTGATGATTCAGCACTGACCGTGGCACTATCCATACCATTCTCAATGTTGTTTAAGTTGGCATTCAAGGCCTTAATCCCAAAGCCTTCCTATGTGCATATGTCATTACTAGCCAGTTGACCTAGCCTTCCTCGAAGAAGATGTCTTACAGGAAGCTTTCCATTCCGTCCTACCTTCTTACTGGTTGGTTCCTCCTGCTGGTATATTGGTAGCATAGATGATAGATATGTCATGACGAGAAGTTATGTGTTGTATCCTATCCCTAGGATAATCTGGTATATACCTCCCAGTCTTTAAGAATGAACCCTCAGAGGCAAGCCCTGTGATCCATTCTGTTGATAAGGATTCATGTGCTGTGGTTTGTTTTGAAACGCTTGTTTATATTGTAGCTGTATCTTCTGCCTGAGGATTGAATTACCTCATTCATAAGACGCATTTTCAACACTGTATAGGAAAATGTGTGATAGGCATGCTGAAGAAGTTGCTTCACAATTATCTTGGATGAAGCCGGATTCCCAGATGGCAACAATAGCTAGTGTGTGTGTGTGTGTGTGTGTGTGTGTGTGTGTGTGTGTATATATATATATATATATATATAAGTCCAGTATAGCAATATGCTATCATGCCTGAGGTAACTGTAATGTTGGGGACAACTTTAAGGCATTCTTTACTAATGCTATACAGAACAAGAAAGTGGCAGCTTACACAACACGCTCACTGCCTCCGCTCTCAGCAAAACTCAGCTTACACCAGGTAGTCAATAGTAGTAAATCACAAAGTAAACGAAGATCCAAACTTCTTTTAATGTAAAAGGTTTAGCAAGCCTCACGCAAATGAAAGCGCTAAACCTTTTACATTAAAAGAAGTTTGGATCTTCGTTTACTTTGTGATTTACTACTATTGACTGCCTGGTGTAAGCTGAGTTTTGCTGAGAGCGGAGGCAGTGAGCGTGTTGTGTAAGCTGCCACTTTCTTGTTCTGTTTGACATCCACAGCTCGCATTTGTTCCGTCCTTTACTAATGCTATAGTAAAATAGGCCCTAGTTATGTGGACCCGGAGTGAACAGCGGTTTGCAGAATGAGCAGGAAAGCAAGATGCTCACTGATGTGAGCATTAAGCCCTTTACTCTTCAAAGGATTTTTCTAAGATTCAGTGTAGTACCTGAACATATGGTGTAGAAGAGACCCAGCAACAACTATCTGAGCAATAATAAGACAGAAATTCTTTTGGATGCAGAAATTTCCGGAATGAATGAATGCCATCACCAAGGCAGAGGGTGTCCACAGAACCAGGAACTGTATAAACCTCCCTCTGAAGCCAGACCCTGAAGGCTTGCCTAATTGTATCTCTCTAGAGGTATTTGGTGGTCATCTCTCTCCAATTACAAAATGAAGAGGATGTTCTTCGTGTTTCTCTGTTGCAGTCATTACATTTGGGTAATCTGCTGGCAGGTTGCCCTCAGTCGGCCTGAATAGCAAAGTCTTGGCTCCTGCTTCGGTTGTTGTCCCTTCTTCCATGACGTCAGGTTGTCAGGGGTATAAAACATGTAGCCGACGCCATTTTAATCGGTCTTTCTTGCCGCGCGGTGCCCGAAGCAGAAGTAGTTCGTAAGTGCCGGTTGGCTGACTCATGAAATTTTCGTTTTCGAGTTTCAGAACCGAAGCCTTCAACCTAAAGCTAAATACCCTGTTGGGGAAACATTTTCTTGCTTCTTACTGATGTCAGTAAAAGTTAATAATTGTATTACTTGTGGGAAGCAAATACCTCATAAGGATTTTCATTTGTACTGTATTCCTTGCCTAGGCCCTGACCACAACGTGCCTTGCTGTCGCTTATGTGCTAATTTAACCAACGCACTATTAAGCATCGGTATATTTTTACTTCTAAATATTTTGGCTCAAGATTTAACTATCCAGAAGTGTTGTCGGTTAGCAATCCGACTACCAGAATTCACAAAAAACACAAAGAAAAAGACAGAGACAGACCATCGAGGTCCAAAACCGAAGATGAATCCTCTCCTAAGCCAGTCGCCAGTTTGCTAGTACTCAGTGAGGCACTTTTGCAGCCCCTGATACCCGCTACGTTTGATTCGTAGGCCTCTACCGAGACCCATTTGGAGTCCAGTATGCTGCGAGACACTTCAGATATTGAACCCGCGGATGTCTCTCCCTTAGATGGGTCTGGAGCCGCTGAGCAGTCACCGGCTTCTGAGGGTGTTTTCAGGCCTAAAGATCTGTGTATTAAACTGACGCCATCATAAAAACCAAGGCCATAACCAACTTCTATGTCTAAAAAATGATGCATGGGCCATGTGTTCGGGCCACGTGTTCAGGCCCCTATGCCTAAAAAACAAATTATCAAAATGGCTGAGGATTTAATTACCTTGATCACGGGTTCCCAACCCCTCCTGCTAAGAGGCCTAGGCAAGGCACTGATTATGAATCTTCAGATCAGGTTTCCATTTCTTCTGATTCCTCTTCTGATCAGGAATTTTCTTTTCCATCTTATGAGGACTCTGAGGCAGAAGAATCCATCCCTTCTGCTTCTCCTCCTGAGGATTGTTCTTTTGGAGAAACTTTGCATACCTTAAGGGAACATTTTCATTGGGAGAATCAGGATTTTTCAGAATCCAAAAAAGAAACTTCGGGATTTCCTTCTTCCTCAGCATAGGCCTTTCGCTATACCTCCTGTTTTAGACATCGTTGATGATTTCTCAGAATCCAGCATGGCTCCTGATTCCCTGCCTCCGGCTCCTAGTAAGCCAGACAGATATTACAGGGTTCCTGACTCCCACAAGTTTCTTTTTAAAAGCCTTACTGCTGACCATGAAACAATTTCTCAGGGCCCCAAGGGTGTTAAGGCTTCTACTGCTAAAAATCCTACCCCTTCTGATAGAGACTCCAGGGCGCTGGATAGATGGGGTAAGAAGATTTACATGTTTGCAACCCTGGCAATCAGGGCTTAAATATCAACAGCATATCTTGGGCTTACTGAAACAGAAAATTATGTTGATTTCTGACTGTGTGGAAAATAAAGTTACAGGATTTATTGCATTCAGCTGAACAAATTGGAAAGCATACTTTGCAATGTTGTTTTGATTCCTTGGAGACCTCTTGCAGGGCCACCGTAACTTGATCTGTGATAAGAAGGCATGCTTGGCTCAAGGAGCAAAATATGCCTGATCATGTTAAAGCAAAATTGTTGGATGCTCCTTTACAACAGGACAGTATATTTGGTAATAAGGCAGAAGAAGTTTTGAAAAAGATGGCAGACAAAGCTAAATCTATGCAAACTGTAAAGGACTTCCTACAAGTGCAGCCACCCAGGTTCAGTAGGCAGTGGCCTACTAAGAATTGGTCCTTTCCAGTATCCAACAGAGTCGCTCAGGTCAAACCAAGACTCCAAAGTCTCCAGGATTCGGTCACAAGGAACATAAAAAACAAAACAATGGGGTGCCTCCACCTCCAAATCTGGAAGTAGCAAAGCACCCCCCTACGGTAAAGAGTCTCAATGACTTTCCTTTGCCATTTCCAAGCACTTATTATTTGGCAGCCCCTTTGGGGGGAAAACTAGCATTTCATGCACAAAATTGGCATCTAATTTCCCAGGACAAGTGGGTTTTAAATATAGTATCCCAGGAATACAGATTTCATTTCCACACATTGCCAATTCCAAACGGATGGCCAGATCTGCCTCCAAATCAGTGGGCAGAGGCCCAGAAACAAGTTATGTCCCTCATGGATATGGGGGCTATTCATCCAGTACCAGAAAAGGAAAAAGGACAAGGTTTTTATTCAAGAATTTTCCTGGTACCCAGAAAAGACAAATCATGGCATTCAATTCTGGACTTATCCATACTAAATACTTTCCTGGACATTCCAAAATTCAAAATGCTGACTCTACAACAGTTACTGACTATGCTGGACAAGGATGCTTGGTTGATAACTCTAGACTTAAGAGGCTTACCTGCATATCCCAATCAGGGAATCTTGCAGGAGATACCTCCACTTCAAAGCAGGCTATTTGCATTAACAGTTCTCTGCACTGCCCTTTGGCTTATCTACTGCGCCCAGGGTCTTCACAAAGTGCCTGGCACCAGTAATTGCATTTTGAAGACAAAGAAACATTCAAATGTATCCTTATCTGGACGATTGTCTAATTCAGGCAGAAAACAAGGACACTCTTCTACTGCATCTGGCGTTTGTAAAAAGGCTTCTAACATGACTAGGGTACACCATAAACGAAAAGAAATCACAACCGGTACCCTCTCAAATAATTACATTCCTGGGTGCAATCTTGAATACAACTGCCCAGATGGCTTAACTCATGCCAGACAAACAAATTCTATTGATGACCTACTTCAAACAAGTGGCCACAAAAACCCAGTTATCTGCAAGACAAATTCTGCAGGCCTTGGGGTTCATGGCTTCCTGCATTCTACTAATTCCATATGCAAGACTGCATACGTGAACACTTCAATGGTACCTAAACACTTATGGAGTCAACATTGTCACAGCCTGGAAACCACGATTCCTATCATTCCTTGCCTGCAACAGGAATTCCTATGGTGGGTAGAGGCCTGTCACCAAAACAAGTGCTGTCATTCATTCCACCCCATGCCACCCAAACCCTGACTACCGACTCATCAGATTATGCTTGGGGGGGGCCCATCTGCCAGGAAGATGCATTCAGGGTGAATGGAGCCCAAATCAAATGCACATACATATCAACCAGAAAGAAATGCTAGCTGTACAGAATGCTCTGACAGCCTTCAAGGACTTTCTTCATCCAGGACAACTACTGATAATGACGGACAGCACCACAGTTATGTGGTACATAAACAAGCAGAGAGGTACCCACTCCTACCCTATTGCAGACTAGCCATGGCCTTGTGGAACACAGCCTTGACTTACCAAATACATCTACAAGCTCAATTCCTGCCAGGAAAGCAAAATACTCTGGCAGACACACTAAGCAGAAATCTTATGGACCCACACGAATGGAAACTGGATCCACAAATCTTCAGCATGTTACACGAAAATGGGGGAGCCCAGACATAGATCTTTTTGCCTCTCCCCAAAACTATCAGATGGACAAATTCTGCACAAAAATTCATCACAAAAAAGCTTGGAAAGTGGATGCCCTATCCTTCAGTTGGAAAAACCTATCAGTCTATGCCTTTCCCCCTCTGCCTATGCTCTCCAAGGTTTTACTGATTGCTCCAGACTGGCCTCGCCAACACTGGTACCTGCTGCTACGTAACATGTCACGCCTTCCTCTGTGGTACCTGCCTCAGACACCTTATCTGCTGTCTCAGCAGAACTATAAAATTCTGCACACTCGGCTCCAAACTCTGAATCTTGCAGCATGGCTAATCAACTAATTTCACCAGTCACATCTCTCAGTAACCCTGTGATGGATGTCATTTTGGAGGCTAGAAGACCTAGTACTAGAAAATCTTATGCTGATAAATGGAAAAGATTCTGTGCCTGGAGCCAAGCACAAGGAATAAACACAGCAATGCCCAGTATTCCTCAGATTCTGCAATATTTAACTGAGATGCTTCATAAGGGCCTATCTTTTTCTTCTATAAAAATCCATGCCTCTGCCATTTCGGCTCATTACAACACAGAGCCTCCTCTCTTTTCTCATCCCCTGCTAAAGCAGTACCTCAGAGGGGCCAAAAATTTGAGACCTCCCAGGAGAGCACCAACTCCTGCATGTGACCTCAATTTTGTGCTGGAAAAACTCACCCTACATCCTTTTGAATCAGCTGCAACTGCAGACATAAAATTTCTCTCTTGGAAGACAGCTTTTCTTTTGGCAGTCACTTCAGCTAGAAGGATTTCAGAACTACAGGCCCTCATGGCGGTCGATCCTTTCATTATCTTTTATCTGGACAGGGTGGCCCTCAGGACCAATCCACTTTATGCCTAAGGGTGGTATCCAATGTGGCTCTTAATCAGACCATTCATCAGCCAACTTTTTTCCCAAATCCACAGAACAAGGTGGAGCAGATTCTGCATTCACTGGATGTACACAGCCAACTAAGATTTTACTTAAACAGGACAAAATCTCTAAGAAAATCTGAGCAGTTACTGGTGGCATTTTCTGCAGGGGCAGAGGGAAAGGCTATTTCAAAGAAGTCTATTTCAAAATAGATAAGCCATTGTATTTGTTTCTGCTACATGCACCATAGTAAACCTGTCCCCAAGAGGATCAGATCTCATTCCACCAGGGCTGCATCTACTAATGCAGTCTTTCTCAGAGGAGTTCCTACCAGAGACATTCTAAAAGCTGCTACTTGGAGCTCAGTTCATACGTTCATCAAACATTACCATTTACCTCTCTTCTCTAAATCCAGAGCAGGCTTTGCCACTGCTGTCCTGCAGGGCCTTATAGCTGCTCCTAATGCTGCATAATTCCATCCTCCCAACCATAGCTTTGGGATTCTACCCAAATGTAATGACTGCAACAGTGAAACACGAAGAACATAGTACAGTTGTGTACACTTACCATAAATGTAGATGTTCGTGTATTCACTGTTGCAGTCCTGGTTATCCACCCGCCAGCCCCATATTTCTCTCTTATTATACCTCTTTTTTCTTTTACTATGCTCAAAAGCATTTTTGGTGTATTTGCTTTTAGTTGGAGGTATATTTTATGTGTTCTAAATTACATGCATATATATATATATATATATATACATATATATACATATATATATATATATATATATATATATATATATATATATATATATATATATATATATATATATATTGCTCCACATTTGGGGGGCATCTGACATCTGGGGCAAGAAAAACTGATTAAAATGGCGTTGACTGCATGTTTTATACCCCTGACGACATGGAAGAAGAGCCAGCAACCGACGCGGGACCCAAGACTGTGCTATTCAGGCCGACTGAGGGCAACTTGCCAGCAGATTACCCAAATGTAATGACTGCAACAGTGAATACACTCGAACATCTACATTTATGGTAAGCGTACACAACTGTACTGTCCTTCTCCAAATGACCTGCTTTGGCATTGGCATTTGATGTTGTAGAAAATACACAGTCTCATATTGAGACAGGAATTTTTGTTCCAGTGTCTAATCTGTCTATCCTGTCATCTCTCCAAGGTTTCCATGTCTCATGAGCTGTCCCTGGGCAGCCCAGACTGACAGACTTTGAACAGCCCCAAATCCAGGTCTTTCCCACAGCTTCTTTGTCCCCCTTATGTCCTCCCCTCCCAGAAAGTGAGAAGGAATAGTCAGTGCAAGAAGAAGCACTTGGTTCCCCCAAGGAATCTGTCAGTGAGGATTCTGATTTCAATAAAAGGGAAGGGTCCCCTAACCCCCCCCCCCACCAGGATGATGCCTCCTTTGGCAATCTTTTAGAACTGATGTTGCAAAGAAGGGGGTGGACCACTGAACCCTTTCTCCTAAGGAGGTAGTCTTTTTTTGAAGCCTTTGGTACAGGCCCATCCATGTCCTGGGTGGTACCTTTGTTTGGACACCTTCGTCGACCTGGAGGGTTTGAAGAGAATCTGATATGGGAAAGCCGATTCCCATAAACTGGTCATGTTATTCATTACTTCTAAGGATAAGTCATCTTGGAGCAAAGGTTCTACAGTTAATGTCATTATTGTCACTACAACCATAAAAAAGGAGATCTCCGAGAAGAGTGTGTCAGCCCATCTCTCAAATAGAGAGTCATGGGCATTGGACAGCATTGGACCAATTTAATAAACACATGCATGCTCCAACCACATTTGCCCTCCATGAACAAAATTAATTGGCACACATTATTAGACTTCAGAGGGATTTTGTTACCGAAATGTCTAAGTCAGTGGCATTGCAGCAGTCTCTGGAGGCCAGTAAGTCCTTGGAGGCTTAGATGTCCACAATGATGTCCATATCTAATGGGTCCATGATGCTAATATCCAACGCAGATAATGGTAC